>NC_057806.1:609751236-609801727 GCF_018294505.1 Triticum aestivum | reverse complement strand
CTCTCCGCCACCGACATCACCGACAGCCGCCGCCGCCGTCACTCGCCGGAGCACGCCTCCATCGCCCAAACGCCTCCCCGCCGCCGTAACGAGGAGCAACGGCCTCGATCCGAGGCCAAGGAGGTGCCCCGCCGCCGCCTGCTTCCAGATCCGATGCCGCCGCTGCGGTTCCGGCCATCTCCGTCGCCGGAGCTCCGGTCGCGCCGCCGCTGCCGGATGGGATCGGGAGGAGCCCCGATCCGCCTCTTCGTTGACCGCGGCCCCGAGCTGGGCCAGGCCAGCTCCGCCCCGTTTCCGGCCCACCTCCGCCCGAGGCCCAGCAACCCCACTTCGGCCTGCTTCCTCTGCCCGTTTTTTTTCGCGAGGGTAAAAATTCTTCTAAGTCCCGAAAATCCCAGATCCAAGTGCACATGTTCGTAGCCCTGTAACTTTGCATCCGTAGCTCCGATTCATGCATATAGCATATCAAAATGTTCATCTCAGAGAGTACATCATTTCATTCCATTGCATCATTTTCATTTGAGCTCATATTGATGCCCTAAATGCTGTTAGAAGAGGGTTACTTGAGTTAACTGTCAGATCTGCTACTCCGTTTAGCACTTTTGTCATTTTTGTCATAATTATTGTGTGCATGCTATGCCCTGATGCTCTACATGTGTTTTGTTAAGGGTTTTGTCATCTTTCCAGAGGTGCAACCCATGTATTTTTAGGATGTGTGTAGTGACTTGTGCAAGCTTGCAAAGTGGTGCACTTGCTAATTCTGTTTTCAGGGACTTAGTAATTTCACTAAGTCCTGGAGTTGTTTATCTCATGATGCCATATATTCATGTTGTTTCCTAGTGATCCGTGCCTCTTTTGAGGATGATCAGTAAGGGAGTTTTGTTAATATTGTAGTGCTCTATCCATCCATGTCTTTGTTTGAAATTATGGAGCATCCTAGCTTGAGTCAATCGAGCTCTACTTTTGCTACTTTGTGAATCTGGGCAGATTGTCAACTTGTTTGCAATTTTGCCGGTGATGTTGTAGTTGATCCGTGCATGCTATGCTATTGTTCTTGCCATGTCTAGCTTGCACTTTGTGCCTTATTGATGAGTGTATGCTTGTCTTGCCATGACTTGCACCGTAGTGAATGCATCGAGCTCGTAAACATGCCTACTTGATATCTGTTTCAGCATGTGTCAGTTTTTCACTAAGTCTGAAAACTGAGTATGTTTTTGCTATGTTCACATGCTTGCAATTGTATTTTATGATCCATTTTGGCTCAAGGTCACTAAGGGACTTTTGTTAAGATCTTTGAGTAGCTCCATGCCATGCTTTACTTTGCCATGTTCAGGTCCTGTAGCATGTAGTTTTGTTGCTCCGAAGAGTGCTACCTGATCTGAAATTCCAGACAAGTGTTAATTTCACTAAGTCTGAAATCTGTTTGCCATATGCATTTTTGCCATGCTTGTTTGAACCTGTTAATGGATGAATTGGCCGTAGCTCAGTGCTATACTTTTGTTAAGAATCTTGTATGCATCCCTGCCATGTATTTTGTTGTCATCTTAGGTTGTTGTAGCATGTTCATTTCGTTGCATTTAGATGCCTACTTGCTGTAAATCGCAGACCGGTGTCATTTTTAAATCGCTTGCCATTTCCAAACCGTAACTCCGATTCCGGCGTTCTTTATATCGTTTTCAAGCGATTTCATCTCATCTTTCCAGTGGCACACTTGGATTTCCATGTTGAGGCCAGGTTCATGCATTTCCTGTCATATCTTGCATTTTGCATCCCTCGTCGCATCCCGCATAGCATACCATCATTTCATCATATTGCTTGATCCTTGCACGTGGTTGATCGTATCCTTGTTGCTTGTTTGTCTTGTTTGGGTAGAGCCGGGAGACAAGTTCGCTAACGAGGAGCCCGTTGAGTTTGCTTTCGAGGATCCAGTCAACTCTGACAACTGTGCAGGCAAGATGATCATACCCTCGAAATCACTACTATCTTTGCTATGCTAGTTTGTTCGCTCTTTTGCTATGCCATTGCTACGATGCCTACCACTTGCTTTCAAGCCTCCCAAATTGCCATGTCAAACCTCTAACCCACCATGTCCTAGCAAACCGTTGATTGGCTATGTTACCGCTTTGCTCAGCCCCTCTTATAGCGTTGCTAGTTGCAGGTGAAGATTGGAGGCCGTTCCTTGTTGGAACATTTATTTTACTTGTTGGGATTGAAGGAAATATGCCCTAGAGGCAATAATAAAGTTATTATTTAATTCCTTATTTCATGATAAATGTTTATTATTCATGCTAGAATTGTATTAACCGGAAACATAATACATGTGTGAATACATAGACAAACAAAGTGTCACTAGTATGCCTCTACTTGACTAGCCCGTTAATCAAAGATGGTTATGTTTCCTAACCATGAACAATGAGTTTTTATTTGATTAGCGGGATCACATCATTAGGTGAATGATCTGATTGACATGACCCATTCCATTAGCTTAGCACCCGATCGTTTAGTATGTTGCTATTGCTTTCTTCATGACTTATACATGTTCCTGTAACTATGAGATTATGCAACTCCCGTTTACCAGAGGAACACTTTGGGTGCTACCAAACATCACAACGTAACTGGGTGATTATAAAGGAGTACTACAGGTGTCTCCAAAGGTACATGTTGGGTTGGCATATTTCGAGATTAGGTTTTGTCACTCCGATTGTCGGAGAGGTATCTCTGGGCCCTCTCGGTAATGCACATCACTTAAGCCTTGCAAGCATTGCAGCTAATGAGTTCGTTGCGGGATGATGTATTACAAAATGAGTAAAGAGACTTGCCGGTAACGAGATTGAACTAGGTATTGGATACCGACGATCGAATCTCGGGCAAGTAACATACCGATGACAAAGGGAACAACGTATGTTGTTATGCGGCCAGACCGATAAAGATCTTCGTAGAATATGTAGGAGCCAATATGGGCATCCAGGTCCCGCTATTGGTTATTGACCGGAGACGTGTCTCGGTCATGTCTACATTGTTCTCGAACCCGTAGGGTCCGCACGCTTAAGGTTTTGATGACAGTTATATTATGAGTTTATGAGTTTTGATGTACCGAAGGAGTTCGGAGTCCCAGATGAGATAGGGGACATGACGAGGAGTCTCGAAATGGTCGAGACGTAAAGATCGATATATTGGACGACTATATTCGGACATCGGAAAGGTTCCGAGTGATTCGTGTATTTTTCGGAGTACCGGGTAGCTACGGGAGAAGCAATGGGCCTTGATGGGCTTTAGTGGGAAGAGGAAAAAGGGCCAAGGGGCTGCTGCGCCCCCCTCCCCTCTAGTCCGAATTGGACTAGGGAAAAGGGGGCCGGCCACCTCTCCTTCTCCTCCACTTCCTTCTCCCTTCCTCCCCTCTTGGTGGACTCCTACTAGGACTTGGAGTCCTAGTAGGACTCCACATCCTGGCCACACCAAGCCTTGGCCGGCCTCCTCCTCCTCCATCCTTTATATACTGAGGTAAGGGGCACCCCATGACACACAAGTTGATCCTCGTGATCCTTCCTTAGCCGTGTGCGGTGCCCCCTGCCACCATATTCCACCTCGGTCATATCGTTGTAGTGCTTAGGCGAAGCCCTGCGTCGGTAGAACGTCATCATCGTCACCATGCCGTTGTGCTGACGGAACTCATCCCCGAAGCTTTGCTGGATCGGAGCCCGGGGAGCGTCATCGAGTTGTACGTGTGCTAAGAACTCGGAGGTGCCGGAGTAACGGTGCTTGGATCGGTCGGATCGGGAAGAAGACGTACGACTACTTCCTCTATGTTGTGTCAACGCTTCCGTTGCGATCTACACGGGTACGTAGATCATACTCTCCCCTCTCGTTGCTATGCATCACCATGATCTTGCGTGTGCGTAGGAAATTTTTTGAAATTACTGCGTTCCCCATCTGGGATATCATTATATTATCTTGTTATCTTAATGCATCTATATACTTGGTAAAGGGTGGAAGGCTCGGCCTCTCTCCTAGTGTTGTGTTCCACTCTTGCCGCCCTAGTTTTCCGTCATATCGGTGTTATGTTCCCGGATTTTGCGTTCCTTACGCGGTTGGGTTATAATGGGAACCCCTTGATAGTTCGTCTTGATTAAAGCTTTTCCAGCAATTCCCAACATTGGTCTTACCATTTGCCACCTAGCCTCTTTTTCCCTTGGGTTTCCGGAGCCCGAGGGTCATCTTATTTTAAACCCCCCCGGGCCAGTGCTCCTCTGAGTGTTGGTCCAAACTAGAGTCATGTGCAGCGCCCCCTCGGGGAAACTCGAGGTTTGGTTTTAGTTGTATGGAGCGCTCATCTGAGTGTGCCCTGAGAAAGAGATATGTGCAGCTCCTATCGGGATTTTTCGGCACATTCGGGCGATGTTGCTGGTCTTGTTTTAACCTGTCGAAGTGTCTTGAATTACCGAGATACCGAGTTTGATCGGAACGTCTTGGGAGGAGGTCTATTCCTTCGTTGACCGTGAGAGCTTGTCATGGGCTAAGTTGGGACTCCCCTGCAGGGATTTGAACTTTCGAAAGCCGTGCCCGCGGTTATGGGCAGATGGGAATTTGTTAATGTCTGGTTGTAGATAACTTGAATAACTTAATTAAAATGAATCAACTGAGTGTGTTACCGTGATGGCCTCTTCTCGGCGGAGTCCGAAAAGCGGACACGGTGTTGGAGTAATGTTTGCGCAGGTTGCTCTCTAGTTTCTCGCTCGCGCTTTGCCTCCTCTTCTCGCTCTCTTTTGCGAATAAGTTAGCCACCATACTTGCTAGTCGCTTGCTGCAGCTCCACTCATATTTTAGTTGCTTTACCTATAAGCTTAAATAGTCTTGATCACGAGGGTGCGAGATTGCTGAGTCCCTGTGGCTCACAGATTACTATTACACCAGATGCAGGGCCTGATGATTCCGCTCCAGGAGACGCGTATGAGCTCAAGTGGGAGTTCGACGAAGACTCTCAACGTTACTATGTTTCCTTCCCCGATGATCAGTAGTGGTGCCTAGTTGGGGGTGAACGGGACCGTGTCGCTTGTTGGGTTATCTTTTATTTTGGCCCCGTAGTCGGGCCATGAGTGTTTGGTTGATGTAATGTTATTTATGTACTTGATTGACGTGGCGAGTGTAAGCCAACTATGTTATCTCCTCTTTATTATTCATATTACATGGGATGTTGTGAAGATTGCCTAACTTGCGACATATGCCTTCAATGCGATTATGCCTCTAAGTCATGCCTCGACACGTGGGAGATATAGTCGCATCGAGTGTGTTATACCCAACTCTTCTTGCGCTGCACGACATTGCGCGTCTAGTGGTAACGAACTATGATCCATATCCCGTAGAATGTTCTTGGTTGTTATGCACGTAGGAAAATTTTAATTTGCAGTCGACGCACCCTACCGTAGAACCCAACAAACTTAACCATCTTTGATTAACAAGCTAGTCAAGTAGAGGCATACCAGGGACACTCTATTTGTCTATGTATTCACACATGTACTAAGTTTCCGGTTAATACAATTCTAGCATTAATAATAAACATTTATCATGATATAAGGAAATATAAATAACAACTTTATTATTGCCTCTAGCGCATATTTCCTTTAGTCTCCCACTTGCACTAGAGTCAATAATCTAGTTCACATCGTCATGTGATTTAACACCAATAGTTCACATCTTTATGTGATTAGTTCACATCTCCATGTGACTAACACCCAAAGGGTTTACTAGAGTCAATAATCTAGTTCACATCGCTATGTGATTAACACCAAAAGAGTGATCATATTTTGCTTGTGAGAGAAATTTAGTCTATGGGTCTGCAACATTCAGATCCGTATGTATTTCGCAAATTTCTATGGTTACAATGCTCTGCACGGAGCTACTCTAGCTAATTGCTCCCACTTTCAATATGTATCCATATCGAGACTTAGAGTCATCTAGATCGATGTAAAAAGCTTGCATCAACGTAACACTTTACGACGAACTCTTTTATCACCTCCATAACCGAGAAATATTTCCTTAGTCCTCTAAGGATAATTTTGACCGTTGTCTAGTGATTTAATTCTAGATCACTATTGTACTCCCTTGCCAGAATCATGCTAAGGTATACAATAGGACTGGTAAACAACATAGCATACTTCATAGAACCTATGACTGAGGCATAGGGAACAACTTTTCATTCTCTTTCTATTTTCTGTTGTGGTCGGGTTTTGAGTCTTTACTCAACTTCACGCCTTGCAACACAGGCAAGAACTCCTTTGACTGTTTCATTTTGAACTATTTCAAAATCTTGTCAAGGTATGTACTCATTAAAAAAACTTATCACTCGTCTTGATCTATCTATATAGATCTTGATGCTCAATGTGTAAGCAGCTTCATCGAGGTCTTTCTTTGAAAAACTCTTTTCAAACACTCCTTTATGCTTTCCAGAAAATTCTACATTATTTCGATCAACAATATGTCATTCACATATACTTATTAGAAATGTTGTAGTGCTCTCCCACTCACTTTCTTGTAAATACAGGCTTCACCGCAAGTCTGTATAAAACCATATGCTTTGATCACTTTATCAAAGCATATATTCCAACTCCGAGATGCTTGCACCAGTCCATAGATGCATCGCTGGAGCTTGCTCACTTTGTTAGCACCTTTAGGATTGACAAAACCTTCTGGTTGCATCATATACAACTCTTCTTTAAGAAATCCATTAAGGAATGCAGTTTTGACATCCATTTGCCAGATTTCAAAAATGCGGCAACTGCTAACATGATTCGGACAGAATTTTAAGCATCGATACGAGTGAGAAAATCTCATCGCAGTCAACACCTTGAACTTGTCGAAAACATTTTTTGCGACAATTCGAGCTTTGTAGATAGTAACACTACTATCAGCGTCCGTCTTCCTCTTGAAGATCCATTTATTCTCAATGACTCACCAATCATCGGGCAAGTGAATCAAAGTCTATACTTTGTTCTCATACATGGATCCATCTCAGATTTCATGGCTTCAAGCCATTTTGCGAAATCTGGGCTCATCATCGCTTCCTCATAGTTCGTAGGTTCGCCATGGTCTAGTAACATGAATTCCATAACAGGATTACCGTACCACTCTGGTGTGGTACTCTGGTTGACCTACGTTGTTCGGTAGTAACTTGATTTGAAATTTCATGATCATCATCATTAGCTTCCTCACTAATTAGTGTAGGAATCACTGGAACTGATTTCTGTGATGAACTACTTTCCAATTCTGGAGAAGGTACAATTATCTCATGATGTCTACTACACAACCTTCTTCTTGTAGACGTTGTTGGGCCTCCAAGTGCAGAGGTTTGTAGGACAGTATCAAATTTCCCTCAAGTGGATGATCTAAGGTTTATCAATCTGTAGGAGGCGTAGGATGAAGATGGTCTCTCTCAAGCTACCCTACAACCAAATAACAAAGAGTCTCTTGTGTCCCCAACACACCCAATACAATGGTAAATTGTATAGGTGCACTAGTTCGGCGAAGAGATGGTGATACAAGTGGTATATGGATGGTAGATAAAGGTTTTTGTAATCTGAAAATATAAAAACAGCAAGGTAACTAATGATAAAAGTGAGCGTAAATGGTATTGCAATGCTAGTAAACAAGGCCTAGGGTTCATACTTTCGCTAGTGCAAGTTCCCTCAACAATAATAACATAATTGGATCATATAACTATCCCTCAACATGTAACAAAGAGTCACTCTAAAGTCACTAATAGCGGAGAACAAATGAAGAGATTATGGTAGGGTACGAAACCACCTCAAAGTTATTCTTTCCAATCAATCCGTTGGGCTATTCCTATAAGTGTCACATACAGCCCTAGAGTTCGTACTAGAATAACACCTTAAGACACAAATCAACCAAAACCCTAATGTCACCTAGATACTCCAATGTCACCTCAAGTATCCGTGGGTATGATTATATGATATGCATCACACAATCTCAGATTCATCTATTCAACCAACACATAGAACCTCAAAGAGTGCCCCCAAAGTTTCTACCAGAGAATCACGACGAAAACGTGTGCCAACCCCTATGCATAGGTTCATGGGAGGAACCCGCAAGTTGATCACCAAAACATACATCAAGTGAATCACGTGATATCCCATTGTCAGCACAGATACGCACGGCAAGACATACATCAAGTGTTCTCAAATCTTTAAAGACTCAATCCTATAAGATAACTTCAAAGGGGAAACTCAATCCAATACAAGAGAGTAGAGGGGGGAAGAAACATCATAGGATCCAAATATAATAGCAAAGCTCGTGATACATCAAGATCGTATCACCTCAAGAACACGAGAGAGAGAGAGAGAGAGAGAGAGAGAGAGATCAAACACATAGCTACTGGTACATATCCTCAGCCCCGAGGGAGAACTACTCCCTCCTCATCATGGAGAGCACCGGGATGATGAAGATGGCCACCGGAGAGGGATTGCCCCCTTCGGCAGGGTGCCGGAACGGGTCTAGATTGGTTTTCGGTGGCTACGGAGGCTTCTGGCGGCAGAACTCCCGATCTATTCTGCTCCCCGATCATTTTAGGGTATATGGATATATATATATATATAGGAGTAAGAAATACGTCAGGGGAGCCACGAGGGGCCCATGAGGATGGAGGGCGCGCCCCCTGCCTCATGGCTTCCTCGTTGCTTCCCTTACGTGGACTCCTAGTCTCCCAGGTTGCTTTCCTTCCAAAAATAAGTTCCATGAAGTTTCAGGTCAATTGGACTCCGTTTGATTTTCCTTTTCTGTGATACTCTAAAATAAGGAAAAAAATAGAAACTGGCACTGGGCTCTGGGTTAATAGGTTAGTCCCAAAAATCATATAAAATAGCATATAAATGCATATAAAACATCCAAGTTTGATAATATAATAGCATGGAACAATCAAAAATTATAGATACGTTGGAGACGTATCAGTATCCCCAAGCTTAATTACTGCTCGTCCTCGAGTAGGTAAATGATAAAAACAGAATTTTTGATGTGGAATGCTACCTAACATATTTATCCATGTAGTTCTCTTTATTGTGGCAAGAATATTCAAATCCATAGGATTCAAGACAAAAGTTTAATATTGACATAAAAATAATAATACTTCAAGCATACTAACTAAGCAATCATGTCGTCTCAAAATAACATGGCCAAAGAAAGCTACCCCTACAAAATCATATAGTCTGGCTATGCTCCATCTTCACGACAAAAAATATTTAAATCATGCAGAACCCCGATGACAAGCCAAGCAATTGTTTCATACTTTTGATGTTCTCAAACTTTTTCAATCTTCACGCAATACATGAGCGTGAGCCATGGATATAGCACTATAGGTGGAATAGAATGGTGGTTGTGGAGAAGACAAAAAGGGAGAAGATAGTCTCACATCAACTAGGCATATCAATGGGCTATGGAGATGCCCATCAATAGATATCAATGTGAGTGAGTAGGGATTGCCATGCAACGGATGCACTAGAGCTATAAATGTATGAAAGCTCAACAAAAGAAACTAGTGGGTGTGCATCCAACTCGCTTGCTCATGAAGACCTAGGGCATTTTGAGGAAGCCCGTCATTGGAATATACAAGGCAAGTTCTATAATGAAAAATTCCCACTAGTATATGAAAGTGATATCATAGGAGACTCTCTATCATGAAGATCATGGCGCTACTTTGAAGCACAAGTGTGGTAAAAGGATACTAGCATTGCCCCTTCTCTCTTTTTCTCTCATTTTTTTATTTTTTTATTTTTTTTATTTGGCCTTTCTCTTTTTATGGCCTCCTTTTTTCTCTTTTTTTGTTTCGGCTTCTTTGGCCTCTTTTATTTACTTATTTTTTGTCCGGAGTCTCATCCCGACTTGTGGGCGAATCATAGTCTCCATCATCCTTTCCTCACTGGGACAATGCTCTAATAATGATGATCATCACACTTTTATATACTTACAACTCAAGAATTACAACTCAATTCTTAGAACAAAATATGACTCTATATGAATGCCTCCGGTGGTGTACCGGGATGTGCAATGACTCATGAGTGACATGTATGAAATAATTATGAACGGTGGCTTTGCCACAAACACGATGTCAACTACATGATCATGCAAAGCAATATGACAATGATGGAGCGTGTCATAATAAATGGAACGGTGGTAAGTTGCATGTCAATATATCTCGGAATGGCTATGGAAATGCCATAATAGGTAGGTATGGTGGCTGTTTTGAGGAAGGTATATGGTGGGTGTAAGGTACCGGCAAAAGTTGCGCGGTACTAGAGAGGCTAGCAATGGTGGAAGGGTGAGAGTGCGTATAATCCATGGACTCAACATTAGTCATAAAGAACTCACATACTTATTGCAAAAATCTATTAGTTATCAAAACAAAGTACTACACGCATGCTCCTAGGGGGATAGATTGGTAGGAAAAGACCATCGCTCGTCCCCGACCGCCACTCATAAGGAAGATAATCAATAAATAAATCATGCTCCGACTTCATCACATAACGGTTCACCATACGTGCATGCTATGGGAATCACAAACTTTAACACAAGTATCTCTCAAATTCACAACTACTCAACTAGCATGACTCTAATATCACCATCTTCATATCTCAAAACAAGCATCAAGTATCAAACTTCTCATAGTATTCAATGCACTTTATATGAAAGTTTTTATTATATCCCTCTTGGATGCCCATCATATTAGGACTAGTTTCATAACCAAAGCAAACTACCATGCTGTTCTAAAGACTCTCAAAATAATATAAGTGAAGCATGAGAGTTCATCTAATTCTTCAAAATAAAACCACCACCGTGCTCTAAAAAGATATAAGTGAAGCACTAGAGCAAACGACAAACTACTCCGAAAGATATAGGTGAAGATCAATGAGTAGTCGAATAATCATGCAACTATATGAAGACTCTCTAACATTTAAGAATTTCAGATCTTGGTATTTTATTCAAACAGCAAGCAAAACTAAATAAAATAAAATGACGCTCCAAGCAAAACACATATCGTGTGGCGAATAAAAATATAGCTCCAAGTAAAGTTACCGATGAACGAAGACGAAAGAGGGGATGCCTTCCGGGGCATCCCCAAGCTTAGGCTTTTGGTTGTCCTTGAATAATACCTTGGGGTGCCTTGGGCATCCCCAAGCTAAGGCTCTTGTGTTGGAAATATGCCCTAGAGGCAATAATAAATTAGTTATTATTATATTTCCTTGTTCATGATAATCGTTTATTATCCATGCTAGAATTGTATTGATAGGAAACTCAGATACATGTGTGGATACATAGACAACACCATGTCCCTAGTAAGCCTCTAGTTGACTAGCTCGTTGATCAATAGATGGTTACGGTTTCCTGACCATGGACATTGGATGTCATTGATAACGGGATCACATCATTAGGAGAATGATGTGATGGACAAAGACCCAATCCTAAGCCTAGCCCAAGATCATGTAGTTCATATGCTAAAGCTTTTCTAATGTCAAGTATCATTTCCTTAGACCATGAGATTGTGCAACTCCCGGATACCGTAGGAGTTCTTTGGGTGTGCCAAACGTCACAACGTAACTGGGTGGCTATAAAGGTACACTATAGGTATCTCCAAAAGTGTCTGTTGGGTTGGCACGAATCGAGACTGGGATTTGTCACTCCGTGTGACGGAGAGGTATCTCTGGGCCCACTCGGTAGGACATCATCATAATGTGCACAATGTGATCAAGGAGTTGATCACGGGATGATGTGTTACGGAACGAGTAAAGAGACTTGCCGGTAACGAGATTGAACAAGGTATCGGGATACCGACGATCGAATCTCGGGCAAGTATCGTACCGATAGACAAAGGGAATTGAATACGGGATTGATTGAATCCTCGACATCGTGGTTCATCCGATGAGATCATCATGGAACATGTGGGAGCCAACATGGGTATCCAGATCCCGCTGTTGGTTATTGATCGGAGAGTCATCTCGGTCATGTCTGCATGTCTCCCGAACCCGTAGGGTCTACACACTTAAGGTTCAGTGACGCTAGGGTTATAGAGATATTAGTATGCGGTAACCCGAAAGTTGTTCGGAGTCCCGGATGAGATCCCAGACGTCACGAGGAGTTCCGGAATGGTCCGGAGGTAAAGATTTATATATGGGAAGTCTTGTTTTGGTCGCCGGAAAAGTTTCGCGCATTATCGGTATTGTACCGGGAGTGCCGAAAGGGGTCCGGGGGTCCACCTGCCCCGGGGGGGCACATGGGCTGTAGGGGTGTGCGCCTTGGCCTATATGGGCCAAGGGCACCAGCCCCAATAGGCCCATGCGCCAAGAGATGAGGGAAGGGAAGAGTCCTAAAGGGGGAAGGCACCTCCGAGGTGCCTTGGGGGGGATGGACTCCTCCCTGGCCGCACCCTTCCTTGGAGGAAGGGCCAAGGCTGCGCCCCCTCCCCCCTCTCCCTTGGCCCTATATATAGTGGGGGAAGGGAGGGCAGCAACACCTAAGCCCTGGAGCCTCCCTCTCCCTCCCATGACACATCTCCCTCCTCCCGCAGCGCTTGGCGAAGCCCTGTTGGAATCCCGCTACTTCCACCACCACGCCGTCGTGCTGCTGGATCTCCATCAACCTCTCCTTCCTCCTTGCTGGATCAAGAAGGAGGAGACATCGCTGCTCCGTACGTGTGTTGAACGCGGAGGTGCCGTCCGTTCGGCGCTAGGATCATCGGTGATTTGGATCACGACGAGTACGACTCCATCAACCTCGTTCTCTTGAACGCTTCCGCGCGCGATCTACAAGGGTATGTAGATCCACTCTTCCCTCGTTTCTAGATGACTCCATAGATAGATCTTGGTGACATGTAGGAAAATTTTGAATTTATGCTATGTTCCCCAACAGTGGCATCATGAGCTAGGTCTATGCGTAGTTTCTATGCAAGAGTAGAACACAAAGTAGTTGTGGGCGTTGATTTTGTTCAATATGCTTACCGTTACTAGTCCAATCTTGATTCGGCGGCATTGTGGGATGAAGCGGCCCGGACCAACCTTACACGTACGCTTACGTGAGACCGGTTCCACCGACTAACATGCACTAGTTGCATAAGGTGGCTGGCGGGTGTCTGTCTCTCCCACTTTAGTCGGATCGGATTCGATGAAAAGGGTCCTTATGAAGGGTAAATAGCAATTGGCATATCACGTTGTGGTTTTGCGTAGGTAAGAAACGTTCTTGCTAGAAACCCATAGCAGCCACGTAAAACATGCAAACAACAATTAGAGGACGTCTAACTTGTTTTTGCAGGGTATGCTATGTGATATGATATGGCCAAAGGATGTGATGTATGAGATGATCATGTTCTTGTAATAGGAATCACGACTTGCATGTCGATGAGTATGACAACCGGCAGGAGCCATAGGAGTTGTCTTAATTTATTTATGACCTGCGTGTCAACATAAACATCATGTAATTACTTTACTTTATTGCTAACCGTTAGCTGTAGTAGTAGAAGTAATAGTTGATGAGACAACTTCATGAAGACACAATGATGGAGATCATGATGATGGAGATCATGGTGTCATGCCGGTGACGATGATAATCATGGAGCCCCGAAGATGGAGATCAAGAGGAGCAAAGTGATGATGGCCATATCATGTCACTATTTGATTGCATGTGATGTTTATCATGTTTATGCATCTTGTTTGCTTAGAACGACGGTAGTAAATAAGATGATCCCTCATAATAATTTCAAGAAAGTGTTCCCCCTAACTGTGCACCGTTGCGACAGTTCGTTGTTTGGAAGCACCACGTGATGATCAGGTGTTAGATTCTAACATTCACATACAACGGGTGTAAGACAGATTTACACACGCGAAACACTTAGGTTGACTTGACGAGCCTAGCATGTACAGACATGGCCTCGGAACACAAGAGACCGAAAGGTCGAGCATGAGTTGTATGGTAGATACGATCAACATGAAGATGTTCACCGATGATGACTAGTCCGTCTCACGTGATGATCGGACACGGCCTAGTTGACTCGGATCATGTAATCACTTAGATGACTAGAGGGATGTCTATCTGAGTGGGAGTTCACAAGATGAACTTAATTATCCTGAACATAGTCAAAAGGTCTTCGCAAATTATGTCGTAGCTCGCGCTTCAGTTCTACTGTTTAGATATGTTCCTAGAGAAAATTTAGTTGAAAGTTGATAGTAGTAATTATGCGGACTAGGTCCGTAAACTGAGGTTTGTCCTCATTGCTTCATAGAAGGCTTATGTCCTTAATGCACTGCTCAGTGTGCTGAACCTCGAACGTTGTCTATGGATGTTGCGAACATCTGACATACACATTTTGATAACTACGTGATAGTTCAGTTAAACAGCTTAGAGTTGAGGCACCGAAGACGTTTTGAAACGTCGCGAAACATATGAGATGTTTCGAGGGCTGAAATTGGGATTTCAGGCTCGTGCCCATGTCAAGAGGTATAAGACCTCCGACGATTTTCTTAGCCTGCAAACTAAGGGAGAAAAGCTCAATTGTTGAACTTGTGCTCAGATTGTCTGAGTACAACAATCGCTTGAATCGAGTGGGAGTTGATCTTCCAGATGAAATAGTGATGGTTCTCCGAAGTCATTACCACCAAGCTGCTTGAGCTTCGTGATGAACTATAATATATCAGGGACATATATGATGATCCTTGAGATATTCGCGATGTTTGACACCACAAAAGTAGAGATCAAGAAGGAACATCAATTGTTGATGGTTGGTGAAACCACTAGTTTCAAGAAGGGCAAGGGCAAAAAGGGATGCTTCATGAAACGGCAAATCAGCTACTGCTCTAGTGAAGAAACCCAAGGTTGAACCCAAACCCGAGACTAAGTGCTTCTGTAATAAAGGGAACAACCACTGGAGCAGAATTACCCTAGATACTTGGTAGATAAGAAGGCTGGCAAGGTCGATAGAAGTATATTGGATGTATTATGTTAATGTGTACTTTACTAGTACTCCTAGTAGCACCAGGGTATTAGATACCGGTTTGGTTGCTAAGTGTTAGTAACTCGAAATAAAAGCTACAGAATAAATGGAGACTAGCTAAAGGTGAGATGACGATATGTGTTGGAAGTATTTCCAAGGTTGATCAAATATCGTACGCTCCCTCTACCATCGAGATTGGTGTTTGCGTTGAGCATAGACATGATTGTATTATGTCTATCGTAATACGGTTATTCATTTAAAGAGAATAATGGTTACTCTGTTTATTTGAATAATACCTTCAGTGGTCTTACACCTGAAATGAATGGTTTATTGAATCTCGATCATAGTGATACACATGTTCATGCCAAAAGATAGTAATGATAGTACCACCTACTTGTGGCACTGCCACGTAAGTCATATCGGTATAAAACGCATGAAGAAGCTCCATGTTGATGGATCTTTGGGCTCACTTGTTTTGAAAGGTTAGAGACATGCGAACCATGTCTATTGGTGTATATGCATGAAGAAACTCCATGCAAATGGACCATTTGGACTCACTTGATTTTGAATCACTTGAGACATGCAAATCATACCACATGGGCAAGATGACTGAAAGCCTCGTTTTCAGTAAAATGGAACTAGAAAGCAACTTGTTGGAAGTAATACATTTTGATGTGTGCAATCCAATGAGTGCTGAGGCATGTAGTGGATATCGGTATGTTCTTACTTCACAAATGATTTGAGTAGATGTTGAGTATATTTACTTGATGAATCACGAGTCTGAATTATTGAAAGGTTCATGTAATTTCAGGGTGAAGTTGAAAGATCGTCGTGACAAGAGGATAAAATATCTATGATATGATCATAGAGATGAATATCTGAATTACGAGTTTGGCACAGAATTAAGACATTGTGGAAATTGTTTCACAACTAATACAGCCTGGAACACCATAGTGTGATGGTGTGTCCGAACATCATAACTGCACCCTATTGGATATGATGCATACCATGATGTCTCTTATCGAATTACCACGATAGTTCATGGGTTAGGCATTAAAGACAACCACATTCACTTTAAATAGGGCACCACGTAATTCCGATGAGATGACACCATATGAACTATGGTTTAGAGAAACCTAAGCTGTCATTTCTTAAAAGTTTGGGGCTGCGACGCTTATGTGAAAAGGTTTCAGGCTGATAAGCTCGAACCCAAAGCGGATAAATGCATATTCATAGGACACCCAAAACAGTTGGGTATACCTCCTGTCTCAGATCCGAAAGCAATAAGGGATTGTTTCTAAAATCGGGTCCTTTCTCGAGGAAAAGTTTCTCTCGAAAGAATTGAGTGGGAGGATGGTGGAGACTTGATGAGGTTATTGAACCGTCTCTTCAACTAGTGTGTGGCAGGGCACAGGAGTTGTTCTTGTGACACCTACACCAATTGAAGTGGAAGCTTATGATAGTGATCATGAAACTTCAGATCAAGTCACTACCAAACCTCGTGGGATGACAAGGATGCGTACTACTTCAGAGTGGTACGTAATCCTGTCTTGGAAGTCATGTTGCTAGACAACAATGAACCTATGAGCTATGGAGAAGCGATGGTGGGCCTGGATTCCAAAATGCCTCGAGGCCATATAATCCGAGAGAGGATCCATATATGAAAACAAAGTGTAGACTTTGGGAGAACTACTTGATGGTCGTAAGGCTGTTAGGTACATATGGATTTTAAAAGGAAGACGGACAATGATGGTAGGTATCACCATTAAGAAAGCTCGACTTGTCGTTAAGATGTTTTCCGACAAGTTCAAGGAGTTGACTACGATGAGACTTTCTCACTCGTAGCGATGCTAAGAGTCTGTTGGAATTATATTAGCGATTACTGCATTATTTATGAAATCTTGCAGATAGGATGTCAAAACATTGTTTCCTCGACGTTTTTTGAGGAAAGGTTGTATGTGATACAAACCGGAAGGTTTTGTTAATCCCGAAAGATGCTAATAAGTATGCAAAGCTCCAGCAATCCTTCTAAGGACTGGAGTAAGCATCTCGGAGTTGGAATGTATGCTTTGATAAGATGATCAAAGTTTTGGGTGTATACAAAGTTTATGAGAAACTTGTATTTCCAAAGAAGTGAGTGGGAGCACTATAGAATTTCTGATAAATATATGTTGACATATTGTTGATCAGAAATGACGTAGAATTTTTGGAAAGCATATAGGGTTATTTGGAAAATATTTTTCAATGGAAAGCCTGGATTAAGCTACTTGAACATTGAGCATCAAGATCTATAAGGATAGATCAAAATTCTTAATGGTACTTTCAAATGAGCACATACCTTGACATGATCTTGAAGGTGTTCAAGATGGACCAGTCAAAGAAGGAGTTCTTGCCTGAGTTGTAAGGTATGAAGTTAAGACTTGAAGCTCGACCACGGCAGAAGAAAGAGGAAGGACGAAGGTCGTCCCCTATGCTTTTGTCATAGGCTCTATACGGTATGCCATGCTGAGTACCGCACCTGATGTGTGCCTTGCCACATATCTGGTAAGAGGATACAAAGGTAATCTAGGAGTAGATCACCAGATAGCGGTCTAAATTATCCTTAGAGGAATAAGGATATGTTTCTCGGTTATGGAGGTGATAAAGAGTTCGACGTAAAGAGTTACGTCGATGCAAGCTTAACACCTATCCGGATAGCTCTGAGTAGAGATACTGGATACGTATAATGGAGCAACAATTTAGAATAGCTCCAAGTAGAACAGTTATTTGAAATGGCTCCAAATATAGCGTAGTAGCTGCATCTACAAGATGACATAGAGATTTGCGAAGTACATACGGATCTAAAAGATTCGGACCCGTTGACTATAACATCTCTCACAAGCATAACATGTTCAAACCCAGACTCACCGAGTGTTAATCACATGGTAATGTGAACTAGATTATTGACTCTAGTAAACTCTTTGGGTGTTAGTCACATGTGGATGTGACCTTGAGTGTTAATCACATATCGATGTGAACTGGATTATTGACTCTAGTGCAAGTGGGAGACTGTTGGAAATATGCCCTAGAGGCAATAATAAATTAGTTATTATTATATTTCCTTGTTCATGATAATCGTTTATTATCCATGCTAGAATTGTATTGATAGGAAACTCAGATACATGTGTGGATACATAGACAACACCATGTCCCTAGTAAGCCTCTAGTTGACTAGCTCGTTGATCAATAGATAGTTACGGTTTCCTAACCATGGACATTGGATGTCATTGATAACGGGATCACATCATTAGGAGAATGATGTGATGGACAAAGACCCAATCCTAAGCCTAGCACAAGATCATGTAGTTCGTATGCTAAAGCTTTTCTAATGTCAAGTATCATTTCCTTAGACCATGAGATTGTGCAACTCCCGGATACCGTAGGAGTTCTTTGGGTGTGCCAAACGTCACAACGTAACTGGGTGGCTATAAAGGTACACTACAGGTATCTCCGAAAGTGTCTGTTGGGTTGGCACGAATCGAGACTGGGATTTGTCACTCCGTGTGACGGAGAGGTATCTCTGGGCCCACTCGGTAGGACATCATCATAATGTGCACAATGTGATCAAGGAGTTAATCATGGGATGATGTGTTACGGAACGAGTAAAGAGACTTGCCGGTAACGAGATTGAACAAGGTATCGGGATACCGACGATCGAATCTCGGGCAAGTATCGTACTGATAGACAAAGGGAATTGAATACGGGATTGATTGAATCCTCGACATCATGGTTCATCCGATGAGATCATCGTGGAACATGTGGGAGCCAACATGGGTATCCAGATCCCGCTGTTGGTTATTGACCGGAGAGTCATCTCGGTCATGTCTGCATGTCTCCCGAACCCGTAGGGTCTACACACTTAAGGTTCGGTGACGCTAGGCTTATAGAGATATTAGTATGCGGTAACCCGAAAGTTGTTCGGAGTCCCGGATGAGATCCCGGACGTCACGAGGAGTTCCGGAATGGTCCATAGGTAAAGATTTATATATGGGAAGTCTTGTTTTGGTCGCCGGAAAAGTTTCGCGCATTATCGGTATTGTACCGGGAGTGCCGAAAGGGGTCCGGGGGTCCACCTGCCCCGGGGGGCCACATGGGCTGTAGGGGTGTGCGCCTTGGCCTATATGGGCCAAGGGCACCAGCCCCAATAGGCCCATGTGCCAAGAGATGAGGGAAGGGAAGAGTCCTAAAGGGGGAAGGCACCTCCGAGGTGCCTTGGGGGGGATGGACTCCTCCCTGGCCGCACCCTTCCTTGGAGGAAGGGCCAAGGCTGCCCCCCCCCTCTCCCTTGGCCCTATATATAGTGGGGGAAGGGAGGGCAGCAACACCTAAGCCCTGGCGCCTCCCTCTCCCTCACATGACACATCTCCCTCCTCCCGCGGCGCTTGGCGAAGCCCTGTTGGAATCCCGCTACTTCCACCACCACGCCGTCGTGCTGCTGGATCTCCATCAACCTCTCCTTCCTCCTTGCTGGATCAAGAAGGAGGAGACGTTGCTGCTCCGTACGTGTGTTGAACGCGGAGGTGCCGTCCGTTCGGCGCTAGGATCATCGGTGATTTGGATCACGACGAGTACGACTCCATCAACCCCGTTCTCTTGAACGCTTCCGCGCGTGATCTACAAGGGTATGTAGATCCACTCTTCCCTTGTTTCTAGATGACTCCATAGATAGATCTTGGTGACACGTAGGAAAATTTTGAATTTATGCTACGTTCCCCAACAGTGGCATCATGAGCTAGGTCTATGCGTAGTTTCTATGCACGAGTAGAACACAAAGTAGTTGTGGGCGTTGATTTTGTTCAATATGCTTACCGTTACTAGTCCAATCTTGATTCGGCGGCATTGTGGGATGAAGCGGCCCGGACCAACCTTACACGTGCGCTTACGTGAGACCGGTTCCACCGACTAACATGCACTAGTTGCATAAGGTGGCTGGCGGGTGTCTGTCTCTCCCACTTTAGTCGGATCAGATTCGATGAAAAGGGTCCTTATGAAGGGTAAATAGCAATTGGCATATCACGTTGTGGTTTTGCATAATCCAATTGAAAACTAAAATCATGATGACAAGTTTCGTGGATATCATTATTCTTTATAGCATACAAGTCATCACAATAATCATCATAGATAGCAACTTTGTTCTCATAATCAATTGGAACCTCTTCCAGAATAGTGGAATCATTACTAAATAAAGTCATGACCTCTCCGAAACCACTTTCATCAACATAATAATCATAAATAGGAGGCATGCTATTATCATAATAAATTTTCTCATCAAAACTTGGAGGACAAAAAATATCATCTTCATCAAACATAGCTTCCCCAAGCTTGTGGCTTTGCATATCATTAGCATCATGGATATTCAAGGAATTCATACTAACAACATTGCAATCATGCTCATCATTCAATATTTAGTGCCAAACATTCTAATGCATTCTTCTTCTAACACTTGAGCACAATTATCCGAATCCTTATTTTCATGATAGATATTAAAAAGATGAAGCATATGAGGTATCCTTAATTCCATTTTTTGTAGTTTTCTTTTATAAACTAAACTAGTGACAAAACAAGAAACTAAAAGACTCGATTGCAAGATCTAAAGATATACCTTCAAGCGCTAACCTCCCCGGCAACGGCGCCAGAAAAGAGCCTGATGTCTACTACACAACCTTCTTCTTGTAGACGTTGTTGGGCCTCCAAGTGCAGAGGTTTGTAGGACAGTAGCAAATTTCCCTCAAGTGGATGACCTAAGGTTTATCAATCCGTAGGAGGCATAGGATGAAGATGGTCTCTCTCAAGCAACCCTGCAACCAAATAACAAAGAGTCTCTTGTGTCCCCAACACACCCAATACAATGGTAAATTGTATAGGTGCACTAGTTCAGCGAAGAGATGGTGATACAAGTGGTATATGGATGGTAGATAAAGGTTTTTGTAATCTAAAAATATAAAAAAATCAAGGTAACTAATGATAAAAGTGAGCGTAAACGGTATTGCAATGCTAGTAAACAAGGCCTAGGGTTCATACTTTCGCTAGTGCAAGTTCCCTCAACAATAATAACATAATTGGATCATATAACTATCCCTCAACATGCAACAAAGAGTCACTCCAAAGTCACTAATAGCGGAGAACATACGAAGAGATTATGGTAGGGTACGAAACCACCTCAAAGTTATTCTTTCCAATCAATCCGTTGGGCTATTCCTATAAGTATCACAAACAGCCCTAGAGTTCGTACTAGAATAACACCTTAAGACACAAATCAACCAAAACCCTAATGTCACCTAGATACTCCAATGTCACCTCAAGTATCTGTGGGTATGATTATACAATATGCATCACACAATCTAAGATTCATCTATTCAACCAACACATCGAACCTCAAAGAGTGCCCCAAAGTTTCTACCAGAGAATCATGACGAAAACGTGTGCCAACCCCTATGCATACGTTCATGGGCGGAACCCGCAAGTTGATCACCAAAACATACATCAAGTGAATCACGTGATATCCCATTGTCACTATAGATACGCACGGCAAGACATACATCAAGTGTTCTCAAATCTTTAAAGACTCAATCCGATAAGATAACTTCAAAGGGGAAACTCAATCCAATACAAGAGAGTAGAGGGGGGAATAAACATCATAGGATCCAAATATAATAGCAAAGCTCGCGATACATCAAGATCGTATCACCTCAAGAACACGAGAGAGAGAGAGAGAGATCAAACACATAGCTACTGGTACATACCCTCAGCCCCGAGGAAGAACTACACCCTCCTCGTCATGGAGAGCACCGGGATGATGAAGATGGCCACTGGAGAGGGATTGCCCCCTCCGGCAGGGTGCCAGAACGGGTCTAGATTGGTTTTCGGTGGCTACGGAGGCTTCTGGCGGCGGAACTCCCGATCTATTCTGCTCCCAGATCGTTTTAGGGTATATGGATATATATAGGAGGAAGAAATACGTTAGGGGAGCCACGAGGGGCCCACGAGGGTGGAGGGCGCGCCCTAGGGGGTGGGCGTGCCCCCTGCCTCGTGGCTTCCTCGTCGCTTCCCTTACGTGGACTCCAAGTCTCCCGGGTTGCTTTCCTTCCAAAAATAAGTTCCGTGAAGTTTCAGATCAATTGGACTCCATTTGATTTTCCTTTTCTGCGATACTCTAAAACAAGGAAAAAACAGAAACTGGTACTGGGCTCTGGGATAATAGGTTAGTCCCAAAAATCATATAAAATAGCATATAAATGCATATAAAACATCCAAGGTTGATAATATAATAGCATGGAACAATCCAAAATTATAGATACGTTGGAGACGTATCACCTCACCAAGTTCTACTTTCCTCCCACTCACTTCTTTCGAGAGAAAATCCTTCTCTAGAAAGGATCCATTCTTACCAACAAATATCTTGCCTTCGAATCTATCATAGAAGGTGTACCCAACAGTTTCTTTTGGATATCCTATGAAGATGCACTACTCCGATTTGGGTTCGAGCTTATTAGTTTGAAACTTTTTCACATAAGCATCGCAACCCCAAACTTTAAGAAACGACAGCTTTGGTTTCTTGGCAAACCATAGTTCATACGGTGTCATCTCAACGGATTTAGATGGTGCCCTATTTAACATGAATGCAGTTGTCTGTAATGCATAACCCCAAAACGATAGTGGTAAATTGGTAAGAGACATCATAGATCGCACCATATCCAATAAAGTATGATTACAACGTTCGAACACACCATTATTGAAAGTGCGTTATATCGACTAGAGGGGGGTGAATAGGCGATTTTTATGAAAGTCTTCAAAACGTGAGAGTTATGAAGACAAACAGCAAAGATTATGCCTATTACTATGCAGCGGAAGTTAGATTACACTAGGCCAGCCATGGCCATGTATTCAATAGAGTGAAAGCACAATGACAAACAGCTTCAGTGTAATAAGGATCAGGTAGGAAGAAGTTATGAAGCCAAACAGATCATACATTCACGTTGTGAAGACAAAAGATAAAGCAAGCATGCAATGGCTTCACAATGAGTAACGGTAAGAAAAGGAAGTGAAGATGAAACCAGTGACTCGTCGAAGACAATGATATGTTGGACCAGTTCCAGTTGCTGTGACAACTGTACGTCTGGTTGGAGCGGCTAGGTATTTAAACCTTAGGACACACAGTCCCGGACACCCAGTCCTGAACACACAATTCAGGACACCAAGTCCTCACCGTATTCTCCTTGAGCTAAGGTCACTTAGTCCTCGCCCAATCACTCTGGTAAGTCTTCAAGGTAGACTCCCAAACCTTCACAAACTTCGTTCACTGGCAATCCACAATGTCTCTTGGATGCTCTGAACGCGACGCCTAACCGTCTGGAGGATTCATAGTCCTCAAGTGTAATAAGTCTTCAGATCACACAGACAAGAAGACTTAAGTGATGCCCAATTTACTCTGGCTCTGGGTGGTTAGGGCTTTTCTCCTCACTAGGAATTTTCTCTCAAAGGCTTCGAGGTGGGTTGCTCTCAAACGACAAAAGCCGTGCACTGAAATCTGAGCAGCCAACCGTTTACGGTTGTGGGGGTGGGCTATTTATAGCCACTTGGCAACCCGACCTGATTTGTCCGAAATGACCCTGGGTCACTAAGGAACTGACACGTGTCTCAACGGTCAGATTTCAAACTCTCATGGCAACTTTACTTGGGCTACAAGCAAAGCTGACTTGTCCGGCTCTGGACAAGACTCGCTCTCATTGTCTTCGCTTGAAGACATAGGTTTTTGATTTAGGCATCACTTCAGTCATTCTGACTGGTTCTCCTGGACCCCACTTAACAGTACGGTGGTTCCTATGACTCAACACAAGAGAAAAAGAACTACGAAAGATCTAAGTCTTCGAGCTCCGTAAGCTTCATAACATGTCTTCTTTTGTCATAGTCTTCAATGTAAATATCTTCATATACCACCTTTGTCTTCAATGTCTTCATACATTTCTAGGGGTCATCTCTGGTAGTAAAACCGAATCAATGAGGGACTTCTACCTGTGTTTTCCTGCAATTCTCACAAACACATTAGTCCCTCAACTAGGTTTGTCGTCAATACTCCAAAACCAACTAGGGGTGGCACTAGATGCACTTACAATCTCCCCCTTTTTGGTGATTGATGACAAACTAGTTGAAGTTTTCAACGGGGAATATAATGTGTGAAGTTTGTAAAGGATAGGGAATTGTCTTCATAACTTGCAAGGGCTCCCCCTGAAGATGTGCATATAAGTTAATTTGCTTTTGGAATGCAAATGCACATGGCAGGTTGTACTTGTGGAGATCCACTTCAGCTTATGATGACAATCCACTATGCATGTGAAAGTATATGAAGATAATGACATGCATAATGGAAAATGGACGTCTGCAGAATGAGATAAGTGCGGAATTTATCGTCGCACATGCGGAATTTATCTTCGCAAACAGAGTGGCAAACGAGTAGCAGACTACCATCGAGTCTTAGTGTTACAACTCAAACCGAATGTAGCAAAAACAAGAGTTGTAAGCACGAAGCAAAATGTAGCAAAAAATATAGCACCCGCCCATATGGACCCGCTTGAAGACTGTCAACTCATATGCTTCTCCCCCTTTTGTCAGCAAGGACTAAAAAGGTTCGAAGACATAAAGTGTCTACTCGTTTCCAGGAGCAGCAGGGTCGTTGGAGGTGTTTGGCGATGCAGAGGAGCTTGGAGGTGCTGAAGCAGGTGGTGGTGATGTAGCATCGTCGTCTTCATCAATGATCCTTGCAGTAACTGTGGCAGCAGATGAAGAAAACTCAAAGTCTTCAAGTGATGGTGTGTTGCACATCACAGCCCTTCTAGGAGGTGTGGTGTCAAACTTGAAATGCTCTGTGAAGCCATCCTCTTCAAGTTCAGCTTCAGTACATATCATTGAGAGCCCTTTCCATGTACGACGGCAGGTTTCGTGTGTAACGAAGGCATTCTTGGTGGCTAGGTTTCGAAGATGATTGACATCCACCAAGAGGCTCTTCATCTGATGTTTTAGCCAGTCGTGATGCCTATCCTGCTTTTGGTGAAGGGCCACAAGAAGCTCTCGGTCAGTGAGGGCACGAGCGCGCTTCTTGGGTCTTTGAGCATTTGTGCTGTCTGTGGCTTCAGTAGATGCTGGGTGTGGCGCACGTGTAGTGCCAGCCAACGGATACACCCTGGATATGGCTTCAACACCTTCAACGTTCTGCGTGAAGCTCTGGTGTTCTGCATTCTGAAGACTTATTGGTTGCTTGGTAGGTTCAGGATATATGGCTTCATCAGAGGTATCCACATCTGGCAGGAAGAGCCGATGGTTTCGGGCTGAGGGCTGATACGAGATCGCAGAGTGCAGTTTGATTAGCCTCATCACCCAAGGAGCATAGAACTTCAAACCAAATAATTCTGAGCCTGACGCTGCAAGTTGGCGTATGAAGAGATCCTGTGCGTTGAAGCATTTGCCATGCAGGATATAGAATATGAGAGTCTTCATTGCACCCTCAATCTTGGCATGTGGAGAGTGTCCCTTAATGGGCCAGAGAGTCCGCCGGATGATGTGATATATGGTCCTGGGCAAGTACTCTAGGTCTTCAACGAAGAACTCAGTAGGATAGGGTGCATCATGGGGCAATGGCTTCATCATTGAGAGCATCTGACTCATATTGGGTTCAGGCCTCTGGAATATGCTCTCAATAGCTTCAGAATGTAGTTGACAGCCTTCCTCGAAGAATTCGCCTAGAGTGGGCAGGCCGGTGAGCTCAATGATATCAAATGCATTGGCTTCATAATGGACATTGCCGGTCATCCACTCTAGGACCCAAGTCTTCGGATCTCTGTTGTATCCTTTTATATGGAGGGTGGCATAGAACTAAAGCAGAAGCTCTTCATTCCAGTGCTCTTCATCAGTCACAAACGGCAGCAGACCCACTTGCTTGAAGCAATCCAAAGCTTCCTCAAGACATGGCAGACCAGCAATGGCTTCAACCTCAAGGCGCTTGTGCGGGAAGATGCGACCTTGGTTGTATAAGATGCTTGAGTAGTAGCTGCGCTGAGGATAGCTCCAGAACCTGTCTGATACAATCCTTTCCCTTGAATAGGGGTTCTTGGAGCTGTTGAAAAATGTATTGTCTGCCTTGAAGCTGTTAATATCAAAGGAGCCAGGTGCTGATGCAGGACCTGGGAACCTTGGAAGCCTTGGGACTGGCTTCTGGACATGAGGCCTGTGCTCAATATGATAATCAAACTGTGGACCTGCAGCAGACTCAGGAACAGAAGTGTCTGACTCAGTAGCTTCGCTGTCCGCTGAAGCATTTGGTGGGGCGGGCTCCACATTGGCTTCAGTGTTTGTGGTGGCAGCCGCAACATTTTCTTCCTCCGCTTGTGTAGTTGGAGGAGCAAACTCAGGCACGTTCTCCTGGAGAACTGCATCTTGATGGAGCGGGGGAGTGGGTTCTGGTGGTGCTTCTTCATTGCCTTCGGCTGATGCAACCGGAATTTCTGCAGTATGGACTTGAGGCCTTGGACCTTTGCGAAGCCTATGGAACGCAGACGACGCTTGTGGGGTTGGACTGGGCTGGGCCTCAAGGTCTTCTTCCTCCTGAGGGCGATCCGCCCATGACGCATCTTGTGCCATTGGCGTCAGAGGACGACCAATGCTGATGAGTTCGCTTGTTTCAAGCTGAGGAAGGGCTGCATCATCTTGCACATTGTCCTGGCGACCAATGTCTTCAGCAGCTGTGCTGCCGGCTGCTGGAATATCTTCAGCTTCAGGAGCCTCTGTGGGAGCAGGCTCATGAACTGTCAGCTGACGTTCTACATTGGGGTGAATGACAGAGAGGGGTTCAACCATCAAGGGATCTGTGGGAGCAGCCCGAGCTTTCTTGATCTTGCACTTCTTCTTGGTGGGGTCAGAAGGAGAGGCTTCAGAGTGTTTCCTCTTTCTAGCTTCAGCCTCTGCATTCCGTGTCTTTTTGAGCTCTGAAGTGGTTGACCGGCTCTTTGGCTTCAAGCCAGTTGTGGCAGTTGGGAAGACAATCGGAACAGCTTCTTGCCTTGATGCCTCTGGCTCAGCTGGAACAGTCTTCTTCTTTTTCTTTGCGGCCATCTTGGGGTCGATGCCAGGACGCCCAAGTGCCTTGCGCTTTTCGGCCTCATTGTAGGCTTGTACGCATCGTTCAGCCAAAGACTTCATCCGCTCACGTGAACCTTGAGCTTCTACATGCTTCTTCAGAAAATTTTCTTTTAGCTCATGCAGCATGGTTTTGAAGCTCTTCACTTCCTACACGCTGAGCCTGGCCATGTGCTTCTTGAACTGAGCCTTTTCATGATCAATTTTCTGCTTCAGCTCAACAATTCGCTGAGCAATGGCCAGTTCTGAAGCAATTGCGCCTTGGAAGGCGACGCTGAGGCCAACGGGCAGCTGCAGATCTTCGAAGCTTATGTCCGGTGAGGCAAACCATTCATCGATGAAGTTGTGGATGATGGCAACATCAAAGAGAGGTAGGTTGTTGAAGATTTCTGCTTCTTCCTTGCTTTTGATGAGCTGCTCAAGAGCGTCATCTCCAAGATCTTCATCGCTTGATAGATCAATGGCTTCGCTGCGCAGAATGGCAGCAGCAGTGAGCTCTTTGCCGGTGTGTTGCTAGGGCTCCTTTTCCTTCTGGGGCTTGGAGACGCGGGATACGTCTTCAGACTGTACACTGACTTCAGGAGGTGCAGTTTTCAATGGCTTCGCCCTTGAGATTTTTGAGGTAGGGGCCGGCTTTGAAGCTTTTGGTTTCTTTGTCTGCTTTGGCTTCGGCACAGCAGGGGCTTCAGCAGACTCAGAGTCAGCTGGAGGGTCATTCACGGCAGTCCCTTGGACTAAGATGTGGGTGATCAGGCCCTCAAGATTGGCAAACGGACCGATGACATTGGGTTCTGCGTCGCGTGTGCCATCTGCCCTTGGTGCGGAGGGACCAGGGTTGAAGTCTAACCCAAATTTCTTCTTGTTTAGCTTCGCTGACTGTTGGGCAAACTGAAAGTTGCACTTGAAGAGATTGTCGTCACGACACCAGAGGAGTGACGACGGATGCGCATCATCAGGCTGTGGTCCTCGGACCATGCATGGGTAAAAGCCTTGAGCAATGGCTTCATCTCTGGTCTTGGGTACGAGATTCTTGTATAAGATGTCCCCCCATGGCTTCTTGATGGCACATTTCTCAGCATACTCCTGAGTGACGAAGCGGTATTTGAACCATTGTTCTGCCCAATAGCGTCGAATCCATTGGATTTGGGTCTTGCGCTGCCCATAACTTTCTTCTGGATCTGTTTTGTACATTTCTGCCAAGTCTTCAGGCAGATCTTTGGAAGTTCCTTCACGTCTCTGTCTGCCCCCCTTCCTTGCTGCTGCTTCTGAAGCCATAAACTTTAACTTGAAAGGCTTCAGAACTTTCAAAGGCTTCAAAGGCTTTCTTTTTCTGGACCAACAGGAACTGGCTTCAGGAGAGTTTATGTGATGCTGTAGGAATTCTGCAAATGAATGCAGACTATGAGAACCGAAGGATTCTCCCACGGACATGTACTTGTGACAGCATTAAGGTGCGAGGGAAGGGGAAGAGGTCATATGCATTCTCAGAAGGTTTTGAAGATTAATCAGTTTAGAAGACATTGACCTCATCGTGCGAAGACATTCACACATAGATAAGAAGTTGATTCCAGAAGTGAGGAATCTAACTACTTTATGAAGCACAAGTGAATATACTAGGCATGTTATGAGATGCAGATTGAGAGATCTAACTTGTGTGAAGACAAACTTCTTATGGTAGAAAGTGACAGAACCATAAGATCAGAAGGGGCTGTAAAAAGAAGTTTTATTTACCACACTTAGAACTGCTAGACGGAAGTGGGAGTTGATGCCGAGCAGTTCAGTCCTCCGTGCCCTAACTTGGCGACGGAAAACACCTACGGCGACGGCGGAGAGGACGATGTCCGCGGTCGGCGTGAGGACGGTGTTGGAGAGGTTGCGGCAGCGAAGCGCTTCGTCTCCAGCGTCGTCGAGTGCTAGCGGTGGCGCTAGGGTTCGTGAGAGGGTGGAAGAAGGAGATAATGACCGCGGTAAGTGTGAATTTATAGGCTCAGGGGCGGCACTGTGCTATTACACAGGTGCCCCTGGCGGTTTGCATCTGAGGAACGCGTGGCCAGTTAGCGGAAGTTTGGGGTTTGTTCCACGTCCCACGCACGGCTAAATTGTCGGGCGGTCGTTCATGCTTCTCCGAATTTTATGTGGAGGAATGAGCATTGAAAACGGACTTTATGGTTGTCTCTGTATCTTCTGCTGACAAGGACGCAGTGAAGACATTCGACAGTTTCAATAGAATGCATATTACTTGGAGAGATAGAATTTGAGATAGAAAGCATAGAGAGATTAGGGTCCGATCACATTCACTTAGTTCAAAAGATTCAACCAAGAAGACATAGCTATAAGTGAATGTTGTAGAGGACAGAACACTAGTATATATATCTATATAATCAACATAGTGAAGATAATCATGAAGACATGTTGAGTTCGAAGCCAAACCAAATGTGAAGATATTTCAAGGTAACGCCATGAGTGAAACACTTCAAAATTGAACGTTTGGTGGTGGCGTTACCCACCATATAGGAAGTATTAGACCCAGACACGGCGCACAATTATCGTGGCGCTCCGAAGTCAAATTCCACATTAATGTATTCACACTTAGAGTGTATGTCTTCATTGATTGAAGATATACTTTACTTTGTGTGTTGCACATCTAAGTCATCATATGCATAAGTGTTGGGATGTGTGCCTGATCACAGGACATTTGAGGATTCCAGGATATTTAGCTCACGCCGTAACTTGCAAAATCTCTTCTCATCCAAGGGCTTGGTGAAGATATCCGCCAATTGCTCTTCAGTGTTGACGTGTATGATATCAATGTCTTCCTTCACAACATGATCTCTGAGAAAGTGATGACGAATTTCAATGTGCTTTGTCTTTGAGTGCTGAACTGGGTTGTTGGCAATCTTGATGGCGCTTTCGTTGTCGCAGTAAAGTGGCACTTGCTTCAGATGAATGCCATAGTCCTTGAGTGTTTGCTTCATCCACAGAAGCTGAGCGCAGCAAGATCCAGCAGCAATGTATTCAGATTCAGCAGTGGAGAGAGATACATAGTTCTGCTTCTTTGAAGACCAACATACAAGTGATCGTCCCAGAAAGTGACATGTGCCTGATGTGGACTTGCGATCAACTTTGTCACCAGCATAATCAGCATCCGAAAATCCAGCCAAATCAAACTCTGAGCCCTTTGGATACCATAATCCTAGAGTTGGGGTGTGAGCCAAATATCGAAGAATTCGCTTCACAGCTAAGTGATGCGACTCCTTTGGTGCCGCTTGAAATCGAGCACACATGCAAACACTAAGCATAATATCTGGCCTAGATGCACATAAATAAAGCAAAGACCCAATCATGGAGCGGTATACCTTTTGATCGAACTCTTTACCATTGTCATCAGGACCTAGATGATGTTTGGCTGGCATTGGTGTTGTGAAGCCTTTGCAGTCTTGCATACCGAACTTCTTCAAGCAATCTTTGAGATACTTCTCTTGAGATATGAAGATGCCATTGCGCTGTTGTCGTATTTGAAGACCAAGGAAGAACTTCAGCTCCCCCATCATGGACATCTGATATTGCTCTTGCATCATATATCCAAACTCTTCACTGTACTTCTGATTGGTGCAGCCGAAGATAATGTCATCCACATATATTTGGCACACAAACAGTTCACCATCATATGTCTTCGTGAAAAGAGTGGGATCCAGGGAACCAGGTATGAAGCCTTTGCTCTTCAGGAAGTATTTGAGTGTGTCATACCAGGCCCTGGGAGCTTGTTTGAGGCCATACAGTGCCTTGTTGAGCTTGTATACCGTGTCAGGATGTTTTGGATTTTCAAAGCCAGGCGGTTGTGCAACATACACTTCTTCTTCAATCTTGCCATTGAGAAAGGCACTTTTCACATCCATTTGATATAGAAGTATGTTATGATGATTTGCATAGGCCAGCAGTATGCGTATGGCTTCAAGCCTAGCCACAGGGGCAAATGTTTCATCGAAGTCAATGCCCTCCACTTGAGTATATCCTTGAGCAACGAGACGAGCTTTGTTTCTGACAAATTGACCATGCTCATCTTGCTTGTTGCGGTATATCCATTTGGTGCCTATTATGTTGTGCTTCCGTGGATCAGGACGCTTGACCAGTTCCCATACATTATTCAGTTCAAACTGTTGAAGCTCTTCTTGCATAGCTTGAATCCATTCAGGTTTCATGAAGGCTTCTTCAACTTTCTTGGGTTCTGTTATTGATACGAATGCGAAGTGCCCACAGAAATTTGCTAGCTGAGTTGCCCTTGAACGAGTGAGTGGACCAGGTGCGTTGATGCTGTCAATTATTTTGTCAATCTGCACTTCATTGGCAACACGAGGATGTATAGGGCGAAGACTTTGCTCTTGCTGATCTGTGTTGTTGTTGGGAGGAATGTCTTCAGGCTGAGCAATGTCTTCATGTTGATCAGGTGCTGAGATGATAAGTTCTTCTTCAGGATGAGCTTCAGAAGGTATAATCTCTCCAGTTCCCATAAGCTTGATTGATTCATTAGCTGGACTTTCATCTAGCACATTTGGCACTTGCTCTCTTTGTGAACCATTTGTCTCATCGAACCACACATCCACTGTTTCAACCACTTTGTAATGAAAGAGATTGAAGACTCTGTAGGAGTGCGAATCCTTTCCATATCCAAGCATAAAGCCCTCATGTGCTTTTGGTGCAAACTTTGAGGTGTGGTGTGGGTCCTTGATCCAGCACCTTGCTCCAAATACTCTGAAGTAACTGACATTTGGCTTCTTGCCAGTTAGGAGTTCATAAGATGTCTTGTTTAGAAGCTTGTGAAGATAAACACGATTGATTGTATGGCATGCAGTGTCAATGGCTTCAGTCCAGAATTTTCTTGGAGTCTTGTATTCATCTAGCATTGTTCTGGCCATCTCAATGAGTGTTCTGTTCTTGCGTTCGACGACGCCATTCTGCTGTGGCGTGTACGGAGCTGAGAATTCATGTGTGATGCCCAAGGTATCAAGATATGTATCAAGGCTAGTGTTCTTGAATTCAGTGCCATTGTCACTTCTGATGTGCTTTATCTTGGCGCCAAAATTGTTCATAGCTCGATTGGCGAAGCGTCTGAAGACATCCTGCACTTTAGTCTTGTAAAGGATTATGTGCACCCAAGTATATCTAGAGTAATCATCAACAATGACAAAGCCATAGAGGCAAGCAGAAGTAGTAAAAGTTGAGTAGTGAGTGGGACCGAAAAGATCCATGTGGAGCAGTTCGAAGGGTTGTGTAGTAGTCATGATTGTCTTCGAAGGATGTTTTGCCCTTGTCATCTTCCCTGCTTCACAGGCACCACATAAGTGATCTTTCTTGAACTTGACGCCCTTGATGCCTATGACATGCTTCTTCTTCGCAAGGGTGTGGAGGTTCCTCATGCCAGCATGCCCAAGCCTCCGATGCCAAAGCCAGCATTCTGAAGCTTTTGCAAGAAGACATACTGCAAGTTGTGGCCCTGCTGAGAAATCTACCACGTACAAATCACCTTTCCGATACCCTTCGAACACTAGAGACTTGTCAGATTCCATTAGTACCAGGCAACGATATTTTCCAAACATTATGATCATATTCAAATCGCAAAGCATTGAGACAGACATTAAGTTGAAGCCAAGGGATTCAACAAGCATGACTTTATCCATGTGTTGATCCTTTGAGATTGCAACTCTACCTAGACCCAATACCTTACTTTTACCAGTGTCAGCAAATGTGATGTGGCTCTTGTCGGATGGACGTAAGGTTGAGTCCATAAGAAGGCTTCTTTTGCCAGTCATGTGATTTGTACACCCACTGTCAATAATCCATTCTGAAGACTTTGAAGTCGCTGGTGTCGTACCCTACAGTGCAGTTAGGGGGATAGGCTTCACGAAGAGAATTGTGAAGCATAAACATTTGACGAACCAGTGGGTTATGAAAACTTAGATCCAGATTAGAACTAATAGGGAAAGTAGTATGCGATTCAGGAATGAGGTACATAACGATGCCATTTGGGCATTTTATCTTGCGCCCCACAAGATTTTTAAGGTCCCCAGCAATAGCATCAGAAGATTTTGTTTTTCTGCTGGAGACTTTTCCCTGCAAAAGAGAGTTAAGCTTTCTTAACCACCCACATCTTCAAGGGTGGCTTAGAAGCAATAAGTCTAAGTGCAGCATCTGAGAATTTTGGCTTTGAAGCCTTAGCAAACAGTCTAGTAGGTGGACAATAATACTCATAGGAATAAGCAGAATAATTTTTGGTCATATGAACATGACGATTCGAAGAACCGCTCTCATATTCATATGCCTGAGTATGGTTTCCCTGCAAAACATTTGCGTTAGTGTGACCCAGGTGAGTCCTCTGTTTGTATAAAGCCTTTGGTCTGAGGTTTGTCTTCTTTAAGTGAGGTGTCATGAAGACATTCACAGGAAGATTTTCCAGACACTTTTTCGGAACCCAGATCTTCTTCATAGGCTTTCCATTCCTGCAGTTAGTACCAATGTACCTGGCAAACACTTCACCATTCTGATTCTTAAACAGTTTATAGTTTGCATCAAAGGATTCATCAATGATAATGGGGTTAGCACAAGTGAAGCCAGATAAATTGGATGGATCTGCTAAAAGTTCCTTTACAGCAACCCATGTGGTTTTGGGGTACTGCTCAGGTTTCCAGTAAGAGCCATCTGCATTTATTTTCCTCACGAACCCAACACCCTCTTTCCTAGGGTTTCGGTTCAGAATCTGCTTCTTGAGGACATCACATAATGTCTGATGCCCTTTAAGACTTTTGTACATCCCTGTTTCAAGCAATGTCTTCAACCTAGCATTCTCATCAGCAATAGCAGTGGTATCCTCAGCAGAGGGGTTAGTTACCACATCAACAGTTGAAGATATTGCAACAGCAGTAGCAGTGGAACATTCAGCAACAGAAGTAGCATTATCATGCTCAATGCATTTAAGACATGGTGGTTCAAATCCTTCCTGAGCGGAACTGATCTGTTCGGCGCGAAGTGACTCATTTTCCTTTTGAAGATATTCATGAGCCGCTCTCAATTTCTCAAGTTCTTGCTTCCTTTGAAGATAATCATAGGAAAGCTTTTCATGAGTTGTTGAGAGAGTATCAAGACGATCTTCAAGTTCCTGATACTTAACGTGAAGATTTTTTATGTCTTCAATTAAGGATTCAGATCGAGTCATTTCAGCACCCAACAGATCATCGCTTTTGTCTAACAGTTTTTGAATGTGTTCCATAGCTTTCTGTTGTTTAGTTGCAATTTTAGCAAGTGTTTTGTAGCTGGGTTTTGAATCACAGTTAGAGTCATCGTCACTAGATGTTTGATAGCGAGTAGTGCGTGTGTTTACCTTGGCACCGCGTGCCATGAAGCAGTAGGTAGGAGTGGAGTCATTCTCGTCATTTGCGTCCGTGTCGGTGATGCAGTCATTGTCTTCAGTGTTGAAGATGGACTTGGCGACGTATGCTGTAGCCAGACTCGCAATGCCAGAATCAGACTCCTCCTCAGACTCCACCTCTGCCTCCTCAGATGCGGACTCCTCCTCTGAATCCATCTCCTTGCCAACAAACGCACGTGCCTTGCCAGATGAGCTCTTCTTGTGTGATGAAGACTTTGAGAAAGACTTGGAAGAAGACTTTGAGTATTTCTTCTTCTTCTTGTCGTCAGAATCATATTCCTTGCTCTTCTTCTTCCTTATGTTCTCATTGTCCCACTGTGGACACTCAGAGATGAAGTGTCCAGTTTTCTTGCACTTGTGACATGTTTCTTCTTGTAGTCATGAGCAGAAGCTTCATCATTCCTTGAGCTTGATCGTGAAGATTTTCTGAAGCCTTTCTTCTTGGTGAATTTTTGCAACTTCTTCACTAGCATTGCAAGTTCTCTTCCAATGTCTTCAGGATCATCAGAACTGCAGTCAGATTCTTCTTCAGATGAGGAAACAACTTTTGCCTTCAAGGCACGAGTTCGCCCATAGTTTGGACCGTAGATATCTCTTTTCTCAGAAAGATGAAACTCATGTGTGTTGAGCCTCTCAAGTATGTCAGACGGATCGAGTGTCTTGAAATCAGGACATTCTTGAATCATCAGGGCCAGGATGTCAAATGAACTATCAAGTGATCTCAGCAGCGTCTTGACGATTTCATGTTTGGTGATCTCAGTGGCGCCGAGGGCTTGAAGCTCATTTGTGATGTCAGTGAGCCGGTCAAATGTGTGCTGGACATTCTTATTGTCATTTCGCTTGAAGCGGTTGAAGACGTTGCGAAGAACACTGATTCTTTGATCTCTCTGGGTTGGGACGCCTTCATTAACCTTGGAGAGCCAGTCCCAGACCAGCTTGGATGTCTTCAAGGCACTCACACGGCCATACTGTCCTTTTGTCAGATGACCACAGATGATATTTTTTGCAGTAGAGTCCAGTTGAGTGAACTTCTTGACATCAGCAGCAGTGACACCTTCTCCAGCCTTGGGAATGCCGTTCTCGACGACATACCATAGGTCGACGTCAATAGCTTCAAGATGCATGCGCATCTTATTCTTCCAGTAGGGATATTCAGTTCCATCGAAGACGGGGCAAGCAGCGGAGACTTTGATTATCCCTGCAGTCGAAATAGCTAAAACTCCAGGTGGTTAAACCGAATCACACAGAACAAGGGAGCACCTTGCCCTGATACCAATTGAAAGTGCGTTATATTGACTAGAGGGGGGGTGAATAGGCGATTTTTATGAAAGTCTTCAAAACGTGAGAGTTATGAAGACAAACAGCAAAGATTATGCCTATTACTATGCAACGGAAGTTAGATTACACTAGGCCAGCCATGGTCATGTATTCAATAGAGTGAAAGCACAATGACAAACAGCTTCAGTGTAATAAGAATCAGGTAGGAAGAAGTTATGAAGCCAAACAGATCATACATTCACGTTGTGAAGACAAAAGATAAAGCAAGCATGCAATGGCTTCACAATGAGTAACAGTAAGAAAAGGAAGTGAAGATGAAACCAGTGACTCGTCGAAGACAATGATATGTTGGACCAGTTCCAGTTGCTGTGACAACTGTACGTCTGGTTGGAGCGGCTAGGTATTTAAACCTTAGGACACACAGTCCCGGACACCCAGTCCTGAACACACAGTTCAGGACACCAAGTCCTCACCGTATTCTCCTTGAGCTAAGGTCACTTAGTCCTCGCCCAATCACTCTGGTAAGTCTTCAAGGTAGACTCCCAAACCTTCACAAACTTCGTTCACTAGCAATCCACAATGTCTCTTGGATGCTCTGAACGCGACGCCTAACCGTCTGGAGGATTCACAGTCCTCAAGTGTAATAAGTCTTCAGATCAGACAGACAAGAAGACTTAAGTGATGCCCAATTTACTCTGGCTCTGGGTGGTTAGGGCTTTTCTCCTCACTAGGAATTTTCTCTCAAAGGCTTCGAGGTGGGTTGCTCTCAAACGACAAAAGCCGTGCACTGAAATCTGAGCAGCCAACCGTTTATGGTTGTGGGGGTGGGCTATTTATAGCCACTTGGCAACCCGACCTGATTTGTCCGAAATGACCCTGGGTCACTAAGGAACTGACACGTGTCTCAACGGTCAGATTTCAAACTCTCATGGCAACTTTACTTGGGCTACAAGCAAAGCTGACTTGTCTGACTCTGGACAAGACTCGCTCTCATTGTCTTCGCTTGAAGACATAGGTTTTTGATTTAGGCATCACTTCAGTCATTCTGATTGGTTCTCCTGGACCCCACTTAACAGTACAGTGGTTCCTATGACTCAACACAAGAGAAAAAGAACTACGAAAGATCTAAGTCTTCGAGCTCCATAAGCTTCATAACATGTCTTATTTTGTCATAGTCTTCAATGTAAATATCTTCATATACTACCTTTGTCTTCAATGTCTTCATACATTTCTAGGGGTCATCTCTGGTAGTAAAACCGAATCAATGAGGGACTTCTACCTGTGTTTTCCTACAATTCTCACAAACACATTAGTCCCTCAACTAGGTTTGTCGTCAATACTCCAAAACCAACTAGGGGTGGCACTAGATGCACTTACAATCTCCCCCTTTTTGGTGATTGATGACAAACTAGTTGAAGTTTTCAACGGGGAATATAATGTGTGAAGTTTTCAATGGGGAATATAATGTTGTGGTGTTCCAGGTGGCGTGTGTTGCGAAACTATTTCACATTGTTTCAAATGAAGACCAAACTCGTAACTCAAATATTCGCCTCCGTGATCAGATCGTAGAAACTTTATTTTCTTGTTACGATGATTTTCCACTTCACTCTGAAATTCTTTGAACTTTTCAATTGTTTCAGACTTATGTTTCATTAAGTAGATATACTCATATCTGCTCAAATCATCTGTGAAGGTCAGGAAATAACGATACCAGCCGCGAGCCTCAACACTCATCGGACCGCATATATCAGTATGTATTATTTCCAATAAGTCAGTTGCTCGTTCCATTGTTCCGGAGAACGGAGTCTTAGTCATGTTGCCCATGAGGCATGGTTCGCAAGCGTTAAGTGATTCCAAAATTCCATCAGCATGGAGTTTCTTCATGTGCTTTACACCAATATGACCTAAATGGATGTGCCACATATAAGTTGCACTATCATTATTAACTTTGCATCTTTTGGCTTCAATATTATGAATATGTGTATTACTACGATCGAGATTCAATAAACCATTTATATTGAGTGTATGACCATAGAAGGTTTTATTCATTTAAATAGAACAACAATTATTCTTTGACTTAAATGAATAACCTTATTGCAATAAATATGATCCAATCAAATTTATGCTCAATGCAAACACCAAATAACATTTATTTTAGGTTTAACACTAATCCCGATGGTAAAGAGAGTGTGCGATGGTGATCTTATCAACCTTGGAATCACTTCCAACTCTCATCATCACCCCTCCCTTAACTAGTCTCTGTTTATTTTACAACTCCCGTTTCGAGTTACTACTCTTAGTAACTGTACCAGTATCAAATACTGAGGGGTTGCTATAAACACTAGTAAAGTACACATCAATAACATGTATATCAAATATACTTTTGTTCACTTTGCCATCCTTCTTATCCGCCAAGTATCTAGGGAGGTGCCACTTCCAGTGACCATTTCCTTTGCAGTAGAAGCACTCAGTTCCATGCTTGGGTCAAGCTTTGGGCTTCTTCATGGGAGCAGCAACTTGCTTGCTATTCTTATTTGAAGTTCCTCTTTCTTTCCCTTTGCCATTTTCTTGAAAGTAGTGGTCTTGTTAACCATCACTTGATGCTATTTCTTGATTTCTACCTTCGCCGATTTCAGCATTGCGAAGAGCTTGGGAATTACTTTCGTCATCCTAACTCCCACTTGATTCAAGTAATTGTAGTACCCAGACAATCTGAGCACATGCTCATTGGTTGAGCTATTCTCCTCCATCTTGTAGGCAAAGTACTGTCAGAGGTCTCCTACCTCTCGACACGGGCATGAGTATGAAATACCAATTTCAACTCTTAGAACATCTTATATGCTCTCTGGCGTTCAAAAACATTTTTGAAGTCCCGGTTCTAAGCTGTAAAGCATGGTGCACTAAACTACTAAGTAGTCATCATACCGAGCTTTGTCAAACATTCATAACGTCTGCATTTGCTCCTGCCATAGTTATGTCACCTAGCGGTGCATTAAGTACATAATTCTTCTGTGCAGCAACGAGGATAATCCTCAGATCACGGATCCAATCCGCATCATCGCTACTATCATCTTTCAACATAGTTTTCTCTAGGAACATATCATAAATAAAATGGGGAAGCTATACGCGAGCAATTGATCTACAACATAGATATGAAAAATACTATCAGGTACTAAGTTCATGATAAATTAAAGTTTAATTAATCAAATTACTTAAGAACTCCCACTTAGATAGACATCTCTCTAATCATCTAAGTGATCACGTGATCCATATCAACTAAACCATGCCCGATCATCACGTGAGATGGAGTAGTTTTCAATGGTGAACATCACAATGTTGATCATATCTACTATACGATTCACGCTCGACCTTTCGGTCTTAGTGTTCCGAGGCCATGTCTGCATATGCTAGGCTCATCAAGTTTAACCCGAGTATTCCGCGTGTGCAAAACTGGCTTGCACTCATTGTATGTGAACGTAGAGATTATCACACCCGATCATCACGTGGTGTCTCGGCACGACGAACTGTAGCAACGGTGCATACTCAGGGGGAACACTTATACCTTGAAATTTAGTTGGAGATCATCTTATATAATGCTACCGCCGAACTAAGAAAAATAAGATGCATAAAGGCTAAACATCATATGCAATCAATATAAGTGATATGATATGGCCATCATCATCTTGTGCCTTTGATCTTCATCTCCAAAGCACCGTCATGATCACCATCATCACCGGCTTGACACCTTGATCTCCATCGAAGCATCATTGTCGTCTTGCCAACTATTGTTTCTACGACTATCGCTACCGCTTAGTGATAAACTAAAGCAATTACATGGTGATTGCATTTCATATAATAAAGCGACAACCATATGGCTCCTGCTAGTTGCCGATAACTCTATTACAAAACATGATCATCTCATACAATAAAATTTAGCATCATGTCTTGACCATATCACATCATAACATGCCCTGCAAAAACAATTTAGACATCCTCTACTTTGTTTTTGCAAGTTTTACGTGGCTGCTATGGGCTTTGCAAGAACCGTTCTTACCTACGCATAAAAGACCACAACGCAGTATAGTGATTGCTTTTTGATCTTCAGAAAGAACCCTGTTCATTGAAACTGATTCAACTAAAGTTGGAGAAACAGACACCCACTAGCCACTTGTGTGCGAAGCAGGGCGGTAGAACCAGTCTCGCGTAAGCGTATGTGTAATGTCGGTCTGGGCCGCTTCATCCAACAATACCGCCGAATCAAGAATCAACTAGTAACGGCAAGCAATATGTATATGTGACGCCCCTGATTCAATCATACACTAATCATACACGCAAACGTGTACGATCAAGATCAGGGACTCACGGGAAGATATCACAACACAACTCTACAAATAAAATAAGTTATACAAGCATCATATTACAAGCCAGGGGCCTCGAGGGCTCGAATATAAGAGCTCGACATAGACGAGTCAGCGGAAGCAACAATATCTGAGTACAGACATAAGTTAAACAAGTTTGCCTTAAGAATACTAGCACAAACTGGGATACAGATCGAAAGAGGCGCAAGCCTCCTGCCTGGGATCCTCCTAAACTACTCCTGGTCGTCGTCAGCGGGCTGCACGTAGTAGTAGGAACCTCTCGTGTAGTAGTAGTAGTCGTCGTCGATGGTGGCATCTGGCTCCTGGACTCCATCGTCTGGTCGCAACAATCGGGTATAGAAAGAGGGAAAAGGGGGAGCAAAGCAACCGTGAGTACTCATCCAAAGTACTCGCAAGCAAGGAGCTACACTACATATGTATGCATTGGTATCAACTGGAAAAGGGTAGAATATATGGACTGAACTGCAGAATGCCGGAATAAGAGGGGGATAGCTAGTCCTATCGAAGACTACACTTCTGGTAACCTCCATCTTGCAGCAGAAGAAGAGAGTAGATGGTAAGTTCACCAAGTAACATCATATAGCATAACCCTAACCGATGATCCTCCCCTCGTCGCCCTATGAGAGAGCGACCACTGGTTGTATCTGGCACTTGGAAGGGTGCGTTTTATTAAGTATCCAGTTCTAGTTGTCATAAGGTCAAGGTACAATTCCAAGTCGTCCTGTTACCGAAGATCACGGCTATTCGAATAGATGATTTTCCCTGCAGGGGTTCACCACATTTCCCTACACGCTCGATCCCCTTTGTCTGGACACACTTGTCGGGGTCATGCCCGGCCTCAGAAGATCAACACGTCGCAGCCCTACCTAGGCACAACAGAGAGGTCAGCACGCCGGTCTAAATCCTATGGCGCAGGGGTCTGGGCCCATCGCCCATTGCACACCTGCACGTTGCGTACGCGGCTGGTGAGCAGACCTAGCCTCCCTTATACAAGAGCAGGCGTTCCAGTCCAACCCGGCGCGCGCCGCTCAGTCACTGACGTCACGAAGGCTTCGGCTGATACCACGACGTCGAGTGCCCATAACTGTCCCCGCGTAGTTGGTTAGTGCGTATAGGCCAGTAGCCAGACTCAGATCAAATACCCAGATCACGTTAAGCGTGTTATTTTGAAGTAACCGCGAATGCCGACCAGGGCCAGGCCCACCTCTCTGCTAGGTGGTCTCTGTCGGTGTCAAAACCGACGGATCTCAGGTAGGGGGTCCTGAACTGTGCGTCTAGGATCGATGGTAACAGTAGGCAGGGGACACGATGTTTACCCAGGTTCGGGCCCTCTTGATGGAGGTAATACCCTACGTCATGCTTGATTGATATTGATGATATGAGTGTTACGAGAGTTGATCTACCACGAGATCGTAGAGGCTAAAACCCTAGAAGCTAGCCTATGGTATGATTTTTGTATATATCTATCGACTAGCCTGGCCTCGGTTTATATAATGCACCAGAGGCCTAGGATAACAAGAGTCCTAGTCGAATACGCCGGTGGGGTGGAGTCCTTGTCTTGATCGCCAAGTCTTGTGGAATCTTCCTTGTATGCGGCAGCTGTCCGAACTGGCCCATGAGTATGCGACCATGGGGTCCTCGGCCCAACCCAACTGATCGGGAGACGATGTGATGAGTACCCCCTAGTCCAGGACACCGTCAGTAGCCCCCTGAACCGGTCTTCAAGTTAGGGACGCTCCTTGATTCTTCCGAACTGTTCTTCATCTTCGGTTGACGGTCTTGAAAACTGGTTCAACAAATCTTGTCATCTTCAATCTTGAGGATCGCCGAAATGCATTCCGCGAGTTTACACATCGGGTATCTAAGGAGCCCCTTTAAGTTTCCGGCCTTTATCAATGCCTTGTTATTTTTATGCCACACCTTGGGTTTGAAGTTGTTCCCGGGAGGCAGTGTCCTCTTGCGTCCGAGCTCTAACGCCGGACTACATTCGAGGTATCTTTTGCAGCTGAGCACCAATGCCGGACCGCTTCCAAGCTCCAACGCCGGAATGTATCCGAGCTCCAACGCCGGACTATGTCCAAGCTCCAACGTCGGACTGTATCTGAGCTCCAATGTCGAACTATATCCGAGCTCCAACGCCGGACAGTGTCCCAGCCGGACTATATCTGAGGTGTCATATCACCTTCGTTCAAAAAAGTTGAAGGAGTTTAGCAGAGCTTAATACCGGAAATGCCCTCTATGGAGCCAGCCACTAGCGCCTGAGCTTTATGCCGGACTGCTTCCGAGGTGGTGCACCACCCCGACTGTGGGCCGATTTTTTGTCAATATTTTTTGTTATTGCAATTTATTCTCTGCCGAGATATATGGCCAGTAGCCCTCAAGGTGTGTATCGGTCTAAAACCTGAGATGCACCTGAAGGATGACGTAAGACCACTGATCCCAGTAGCCGCTGAGACTCAGGTTGATTTGCAAAATCGGCCTGAGGATCAAGTCCTAACTCGGCAGAATACTTTGGGACACAAAAAGCGGCGTGCTTAGTCCTCGAGACTCAGGTTGGGTGCGGCCGACCAACCTGAGGATCAAAATCTCCTCGGCAACTGTATTGCACTTAAAATTTTCTTCATTGAACAGGCAACGCAGTAGCCCCCGAGACACTGGTCGGGTGGCAACACCAGATCAGGGGATCGATGTGCCCCTTTAATATTTGTAAATAATAAGGCCGAAGCCCAGTAGCCCCCGAGCCTTAATGAGGGCACGGGTGGCCGAATTAAGGATCGATATCCATAGTAAAATCACAAATTATGTGTAATGACTCTATGTATCCAAGTAGTTTACGTCATTAATGCTTGGATCCGCATTGTACAAAACTTTGTTGACCGACCATCGGCTTCCACCTCCTCGGCTAGTAGCCGAGGAGTATTTGTCCTACTTTATAAAGCCTTTATGAGGGCAAAGATTTACGACAAACAAGGCAATCTGGCCATACGGTTTTATGAACAAAGGTACACAGAGAGATATGTTATATTACTGTTTAACATAAGAAATGTCTTCCAAAGAAAATAGTCCCGCTATCGGTTCCTTTCTTTGGGTTGTCATGCTAAGCATGATCATGCAGCCTCAGCTCTAATGTAAGAGCATAATATCGAGGTCAAGCCGTAAACACTTCGGCCATTGTTATGAATGGCCCATCATTTAACACTGTCATCGGATTGCTGACCAGTTTACGCTTATTGTGACAGTCAGTTTTTGGCTTTCTCCACTGAGGTGCTTAACCATCTGAGCTGGAAGCACAATCGCAGTGGTTCTCCCTTTGCACACCTAGCCGAACAAAGCGGAACATAGGAGGCAAGCGCAGGAACCGGGCAACCCAACTATTGACCGAAGACACAATTCGAAACCAATGCATATATAGTGAGATCTGAGAATGTTTTTTGCCGAATCTATAAAGGTGTCCGGCATTGCACTGCGAGACTTGTGCTGAAAACACACAAATAGTTTAAAAGTGCCATAAGCTTGGAAAACCAAAAAAACGTCAGTAAAAACTTGACGTCCGAACAAGATCAAGTGTTCGGTGCCAATCCGAAAATTGGGGGGGGGGGAAATCGTGCTTCTGTCATGCATTAATATTACACATCCGATCTCAAGACTTCAAGCGGGTCAGCCTACGGCTGCAGCCTCCTATCCCGAAGGCAGAGTGCTTCTCGTTAGACCAGTTTAGCGAACTAAACTCGAGCGGTCACTAGAGAGAAAATGGGTTATCTGGCTATTGACCACACACTCACGTCGAAAAAGGAGCGATAGAAAAAGACTTTGCAACGACCAAGAAGAAAACACATTTACTATAAAATAGCTCATATAAATTTTAAGAGCCCCCAAGTGACTTGGGTAAAAGATTTTATGTATAATGATTGTATGTACCGAAGTACTTATATCATATCTTTGTTCAACCGAACTTTAAACGTGTCTTAACCGACCGTCGGCTTCTCCCTCTTCGGTCAAGGACCGAAAAGTGTTATGTACTCCACCTGTCGAGAATATCGACAGTGTTTCCGATAACCAGGCAACCGGGCCATAAGGCTATAACAGACAAAGCGCGCTCAGGGAACTTATGCTATATTACAGACGAAGTGTAAGAAGCATCTTCGAAGAAAATAGTACCCCCACCGATACCTTTCTTCAGTGCTCATTATTACTATGAGACTTGTGCAATAGATTTTTTTGTACTCATGAGTTCCGTTGTGTGCCGACCATGATTGAAAACAATAAGAGCGCTAGCTTTCGGCTTCACCCAGTCTGAGGTCAGAGCTCGAAGGACCCGGTCGTGACAATCGCAGAGGTGCTCCCTTTACTCCCTAGCCGAATAATCGGGAACGTAGGGATAAGCACAGGAGCCAGGCAACCCAGCTTACAAATCGCTTAAGTCAATATGATGCATATTGTGGCATAACACACGAACAAGGAACGAAGCCGTACAAGTATAATCATATGCAAGAGGAAAAGCTTCATAAAGGAAGCCCCCAAATAAACGGGGTATTTGAATATGTGCGTCACAAACAAAGTTTGGACAAGGAAATTTTTTATAAGCAACTTTTTCCCCAAAAAGTATAATGCTTGGTTGAACCGAACACAAGTTAAAAATTAAAACTTTGAACATGAAAGCGACTTAGCTGGTTAATGTGTTCGGCATTGATGACGCGGTCCGAGCTTGATGCGGGACAAGGTTCCATCCCCCAAGCCGGTCCCGAGGTGGCGGAGCGGAGAGCTCGACACGCCGAAGTGGTGACATAGCACGGTTAATGCAGACCGGCAGAGTGATGCCGAAGTCCCTGGATCATTTTCCTGTGCACAAAAAGTAGTGCAAACCGGAGATAATAGTAATAATAATTATTAAAAAATCGTTGCATAATAAATAATTTATGCAAAGTGAGTAATAAAAGAAATATGGCCTGGCGCCGAAGTCAATGTCGATGCAGGGCGTCGGCGTGATGCGGTAAAGGCGTGGCAAAGCCTGAATTCACAGGTCGGTCCGAGTTCCGGATGCGGCGTTCGCCGGACTATGTACGGAAACTGGCCGAACCGCCACGCGACCGTCGTTAATGCGGCTATCATTTGATAGACCTGTGTACAGATGATGGACAAACCAGAGTAATAATTCCTTGGGAATAATAAACCCAAACAAGCAAAAAAATACTAGGATTAATAGCACCTGGTTTATTTGTTGTAGCAATCCGAAGAAAGGTGATTTCCCGAATTGGGACTTGATCCACACATCCATTGCCTGAATGACGATAAAGCAACGGTATGGCGATGCTGGCAAAGGTTGGCTCGCCGAGGCAAAGCCCTCGGTCCAGCTAACATGATGAAGTTGGTCGGCTAGTGACGGCGAAGTCTCGGGAGTAGGTTGATGAAGAGATGGCGAAGCCCACGGTCCAGCCGAGATGTCGAAGCCTCGATGTCAGCCGATGAGTCGAAGTAGGTCGGCGTGATGGACACCAGCTTGAAGAAGCAATAGTGCGGCCCTGCCGATGCAGGTCGTGACGTGGTCGATGCCGGCTTGATGAAGTGACCGTGCGGCGATGCCGGTATGCCCGCTCCATGTAATCCGTGGGGCAGCGATGTTGGTGATGATTTATCCTTCGCGATGCCGAACTTTTGTTCGACTTGTCGAGATGATGATCGAAGGAATTGAGCTCGGCTCAATAAAGCGGCGACGTGTGTAGCGCAGGTCGGCAGCCATGGAGCAATACCGCCGGACTGGTTTGACACCAGCGTGATGGTGAAGATTACCTCGAAGGAGGCTTAAAACTTTATGGGTACGTTTTCAAAAACAACGCACAATACCATAGAAGAAAATTCCTTTAAAAAGGTTGCCAATATCACGTTCATAAAGAAACATGAATTCGGGTCGGATCTGTATTCGCGTAGAAAACAGATCCAAAAATTGGTCCACTCATCGGAAGTTTCCCGGAGTTTGAACTGTTGGATCGAGCTGAAATTTGGAGAGGTGGTAGATATGGGATTTCCGCAGTAGATGAACGGTTGGATCTTCCAAAGGACCTCCGAGCTGGGCTCTGGAGACCATGCCCTACACTCGTCCAGATTCCCGTCCAGATTTGACAGGGCTCCGGTATATTGTAGATTGTCGGAGATTCCTCCATCAGAACTCGACGAAATTTTCCAGGGTTGTTGTAGACTCAATTCCGCACAATTCCACCAAAAAGATCGTCAAAGCGATGCTCTAAGAGGTGGTGGCAGCGGATACAAGTTTGCTGTTTGGAAAAACGGCACGGTTGCCCGAGGGCAATGTTGACGTTGAGCCCCCGAGCTCCATGGATGATTCCTCCATGATCTTGATAGAGATCGGAGTTGATGTTGATGAAGGCCCTCATCCGAACATGACGATCGGAGATGGAGCATGGTCCTCGGTTGAGCCAAGGTGACCAGTCGAGCCGGCGACGAAGATGTCGGCATCGCAGTTGACCTGCACACGAGCCATCGATCCTTTTGCCGATCACACAACGGAACTCTTAATGAAAGCACCAATGTCGGTGTCAAAACCGGCGGATCTCGGGTAGGGGGTCCCGAACTGTGCGTCTAGGATCGACGGTAACAAGAGGCAGGGGACACGATGTTTACCCAGGTTCGGGCCCTCTTGATGGAGGTAATACCCTACGTCCTGCTTGATTGATATTGATGATATGAGTGTTACAAGAGTTGATCTACCACGAGATCGTAGAGACTAAAACCCTAGAAGCTAGCCTATGGTATGATTGTTGTATATATCTATAATGCACCAGAGGCCTAGGATAACAAGAGTCCTAGCCGAATACGCCAGTGGGGTGGAGTCCTTGTCTTAATCGCCAAGTCTTGTGGAATCTTCCTTGTATGCGGCAGCTGTCCGAACTGGCCCATGAGTATGCGGCCATGGGGTCCTCGGCCCAACCCAACTGATCGGGAGACGATGTGATGAGTACCCCCTAGTCCAGGACACCGTCAGTCTCAACCTACCCTGTCGCTCCACCTAAAAGTAACAGTCGGGGGCCGTCGGGAACTCATGCCCACCACTACCTGGATGGAGCCACCTGCCCCTTCAGCCCCCACATCAGAATCACTTGCGGGTACTCAATGAGCCGACCCAACTTTAGTCACCACCTATACAGTATGTATATATGTATGTATTTACCCGTGATCAACACCCGACGTGATCACGGCCCGATAGTATAGCATGGCAGACTGACAAGAATGTAGGGCCACTGATGATAATCTAGCATCATATACTAAGTATTTAGGATTACAGGTAAGGTATCAACAGTTGTAGCAACAATGACAGGCTATGCATCAGAATAGGATTAACGGAAAGCAGTAACATGCTACACTACTCTAATGCAAGCAGTACAGAGGAGAGTAGGCGATATCTGGTGATCAAGGGGGGGCTTGCCTGGTTGCTCTGGCAAGAGAGAGGGGTCATCAACAACGTAGTCAATCGGGGCAGCAGCGGCGTCAGTCTCGTAGTCTATCGGAGAATAAGAGGGAGAAGAAACAGTAAATACAGAGCAAACACAGCATCACAAAACATAGCAAGGCATCACGCGGTGCTAGAGGTGACCTAACGTAGTAGTAGGTGCTACTAGCGAAGGGGGAGATCGGGAAAAGTATTCCCGGTGTTTGACATTTTCGGACAGATGAACCGGAGGGGGAAAGTTGCGTGTTCGCTATGCTAGGGATGTGTGGCGGACAAACGGGCTGCGTATTCGGATTCGTCTCGTCGTTCTGAGCAACTTTCATGTACAAAGTTTTTTCATCGGAGTTACAGTTAATTTTCTATGATTTTTCAAAGTTTTAAGTATTTTCTCAATTTTTTATTTATTATATTTAGTTTAATCTGAATTGACCAAGTCAATTTGACTAGTCAAAAGGGCATGTGTGTCCCACATGTCATAGACTATTTATCTAAACAATTAAGTAAATCTAATTTATTTAAATGGGGTCCTACATGCCATCTACTACTAGACTAGTTTAGCACTAAAATACCCCTAAGCTAATCCTACACTAATTAAACTTAAGGGCCGGCTATTAGTGGACAGAGCCCAGCCAAGCCACTCACACACACAACATACACACACGCGCACTATACACACAACACACACATACACACAGCACGCACACATCACGTAGCAACTAGAGCAGCAGCAAGGTAGTGCAAGCACCGGCAGGAGCAAAGTGCGGCGGCAGCGGCAGCCATTATGAGCAGCAGCTTAGCAGGAGCTAGCAAAGCAGCAACTACAGTAGTAGGTGTATGAAATTATGATTGCATGATGTATTGATTCGGTGCAATGTGCACGGTATATATGAGTACAATGTGGGGCCTCTACCTCAATCTATACAACAAACTAGAGAGGTGGGTCTAATGTACAAAAGACAATATACATGCACAAATAATATCCTCAACCCCCCCTCCCCCCGCAGTCGAAGCGGCACCGCGGCTAACGCAAAGACTGGACCGGAACTCCTCAAATGACGCCGTAGGCAAGCCCTTGGTCATGATATCTGCAAATTGTTGGGAAGTAGGGACGTGTAAAACACGAGTATGACCAAGAGCCACCTGTTCCTGAACAAAATGAATATCCAACTCAATATGCTTGGTCCGTCGATGATGCACCGGGTTAGCGGATAGGTAGACCGCTGAGACGTTATCGTAGTAGACCACCGTGGCACGGTCAACAGGGCAAGACAGCTCCTGAAGCAGCTGACGAAGCCAGGAACACTCAGCGACGGCGTTTGCCACCGCACGATACTCAGCCTCAGCACTGGAGCGAGAGACCGTAGGCTGTCGCTTGGACGACCATGAGATAAGTGAGGGTCCAAGGTAGACACAATAGCCCGAGGTGGAGCGACGTGTGTCAGGGCAGCCCACCCAGTCTGCATCGGAGTAGGCTGTGAGGGCGGTGTCGGCGGAGGCGTGAAGCGTGACACCAAGATCCATAGTGCCACAAACATAGTGGAGAATCCGCTTGACAGCAGCGCAGTGAACATCCCGAGGAGCATGCATATGAAGACACACCTGCTGCACTGCATACTGGATCTCTGGCCAAGTCAAAGTGAGGTACTGGAGAGCACCAAAAATAGACCGATAGAAAGCGGCATTCGAAGCAGGGGAACCATCCGTGGCAGAGAGCTTGGCCTTCATATCAACAGGCGTGGCGGCGGGCTTGCAGTTAAGCATGCCAGCGCGCTCCAGGAGCTCATGAGCGTACTTCCGCTGATGAAGAAAGAAGCCATCCGGACGGCGCACCACCTCAACACCGAGGAAGTAGTGTAGAGGACCCAAGTCCTTGATGGCGAACTCAACGCGAAGACGAGCCATGAGCTGACTGAGAAGCCCAGTTGTACATGCCGTCAGGATGATGTCATCGACATATAGTAGCAAGTAGGCCATGTCGGAGCCCTGGTGATAAACAAAGAGCAATGCGTCCGAGCAAGTGGAGCGGAACCCAAGCTGATGAAGAAACGCCGCGATGCGCTGGTACCAAGCGCGCGGAGCCTGCTTGAGTCCGTACAAGGACCGCGAAAGCAGGCAGACGTGGTCGGGAAGTGTCGGATCAACGAACCCGATGGGCTGCTGGCAGAAGACCTGCTCCTCGAGGTGATCATGAAGGAAGGCATTGGAGACATCCATCTGGTGCACCGGCCAAGCACGGGAGACCGCAAGGTGGAGAACAGTGCGTATCGTGCCGGGCTTGACGACCGGAGCGAAGGTGTCGGTGAAGTTGATGCTAGCACGCTGTCGGAATCCACGAACGACCCAGCGCGCTTTATAGCGATCAAGGGTACCATCGGGACGGAGCTTGTGTTTGAAGACCCACTTCCAGGTAATCACGTTGGTGTGCCGAGGACGGGGAACAAGATGCCATGTTCGGTTGCGCAACAGGGCATCAAACTCCTCTTGCATCGCAGCCATCCAGAGCTGGTCACGAAGAGTGGCTCGAACGGAGGACGGCAATGGCGACGGCTCAGAGGAGGACGCTGCATGGGCATAGTCATCCGAGGCGTAGCGCGAGCTCGGGCGAAAAACGCCCGTACGGGCGCGGGTGACTGGACCGGCCACAAGCACCGGGGGCGCCAGGGGCGCCGGGGACGCCGAGGGGGCCGGGGGCGCCGAGGGCACCGGGGGCGTCGAGGGGGCCGGGGGGCGGGAGCGTTGGGGGCATCGAGGGTGCCGAGGAGGCCGGGGGCGCCGAGGAGGCCGGATGCGCCGAGAGTGCCGAGGCC
>NC_057806.1:609528324-609750922 GCF_018294505.1 Triticum aestivum | reverse complement strand
GAGTAGGCCGGGGGCGCCGAGGGGGCCGCGGGCGTCGGGGGAGTTGCGGGGGCCGAGGACACCGGGGGCGCTGGGGGGGCCGCGGGCGCCAACGTCGGGGGCACCGGGGACGCCAGCGCCGCGGCTGTAGGAGGCGCTGCATGCGGGAGGCACGCCTCAAAGCCAGGGGCAGGCCAAGAGAGGCGTCGAGGAGCCCGCGTCACCGGTAGCGAAAGGAACAGCCGGGGGTACCTGGTGAAACGGAAACACATGCTCATCAAAGTAAACGTGCCTGGAAGTGAACACGCGGTGGGAGACGGGATCATAGCACCGATATCCCTTGGTGTTAGAGGGGTAGCCGATGAAGATGCAAGCGACAGATCGAGGTGCAAGCTTGTGAGAAGCAGTGTCGGCAGTGCTGGGATAGCAAAGGCACCCAAAAATACGCAAGTCGTCATAAGACGGGGGTGTACCAAAGAGAAGATGATAAGGTGCGTAGTTCCACCGTGGGCGGCAGGATCTAATGTTAAGAAGAAGTGATGCAGTGGCGAGTGCGTCCGGCCAGAAACGAGGCGGCATGTTGGCATGAAACAGGAGCGTGGGAACACAGTCATTTAGAGTGCGAAGGACGCGTTCGGCTCGACCGTTCTGCTGTGAAGTGTACGGGCATGTGAGGCGGAAAACTGTACCGTGATGCGACAAAAAGGTGTGGAATGCGAGGTTGTCGGACTCTTTTCCATTGTCGGTCTGAAGCGCAAGGATGGGACGCCCAAACTGCGTGCGGACATAGGAGTAAAAATCCGTCAAGGTAGAGAGTCCATCCGACTTTATGCGCAAAGGAAAAGTCCACACATAATGAGAATAATCATCAAGAATGACCACATAATATAAATAGCCCGAGTTACTGGGAACCGGAGAAGTCCACACATCGCTATAAATCAACTGAAAAGGAAAAGAAGCAATGGTGGTGGAATTATTAAACGGCAGATGAACATGTTTGCCGACGCGACAAGCATGACAAGTGTGATCCTCGATCTTATTGCAACTGAAACTAAAACTCCTAAGAATATGACGAAGTGTGACGGGGTTGGGATGACCCAAGCGAGCGTGCCAGAGATCGACTCCAGCGGAGAGAGCAACCGGTGCGATGGTGGTGGATGAAGGCGAGTGCACCAGATAGAGATCGTCAGGGCTGTCACATCGGTGAAGGACCATCCTGGTTCGAGCGTCTTTGACACAAAAACCAAGCTCGTCAAATTCAACGGTAACGGGATTTTCACGAGTGAAACAACGAACAGAAATGAGATTCTTAATAAGATGAGGTGACACAAGTATGTTAGATAAAGATAATGAAGTAGAATTAGAAGGAAAAGAAGTGTGCCCAATGTGTGTGATAGGAAGTATGGAACCGTCACCGACAATGATGCGGCGGTCGGTGGAGACAGGAGTGAAGGAGGCAAGGTTACCAAGATGAGCAAACATGTGAGCCGTAGCACCGGTGTCCATGTACCAATCACCACCTCGAGTGTAGTTATTCTGCGTAGGAGCGGCATGCAATGCGGGGAGGAGTATCGGGTCCCAGGGCGCCAGCGGCAGGGCCGGCGAGGGGGACGGAGACACCATGGGGAGGCCATAGCCGCCGCTCGGTTGCGGCGGTGGGTACTCTCCATACGGTATGGGTAGCAGCCCCGGCTGCGACTTCAGAGCCGGGTAGGCCGGATGGCCCGCCGAAAAAACCTGCTGGCCCGCTGACAGATGCTGCTGCGAGTGATGGCCTGCTGACGACCCCCACCAGTAACCGGGAGACCCGTACACGGGCGGAGCCTCGTAAATAGGATTCCGGTACGTGGGAGAGGGTGTGTCAAACGCCCCGCGCAACAACAAAGAGACGACGGGCAGAGGCGGCACCGACGGCGGGACGACAACGGACTGGCCGGAGAGCGCCGACAGTAGCAGGGCCGCGCCGTAGGATGCCGGCGGCGGAGCCGCGTCAGAAGACCCGTAGTGGGACTGGCCAAAAAGCGCCAGCGGCAATGGGGACACGTCGTAGGACACCGGCGGCGGAGGCGGCGGTGGATAGGCCGGTGGACGCCATCGGACGATGGGTCGGGCGGCTCGGACGATCGGCGTGGGTGATGCGGCTGCAAGCGGCTATGCGGTTGGCAGCAGCGGTGATGTAGTTCACAGCAGCAGGCGGGGCGACGTCCGCTAGCGGGGGTGGACGATACACAACTATATGTGTCGGGCGATACGCGGCTATACGTGCATCAGCGGCTATAGGCGCAGCAATGGCGGCTATACGCGAAGCGCGTCGCGGGCTGGCTGCGTGGTTGCTAGCTTGCTAGCTTTGCACGGACAAGTGTTGCTGCTCTATTGGAAATAGATCTAGCAATCAATAGCCTATAGATCTTGCAGCAGGCGGGTGGGGCTAGCGGCGGCTGGGAGGAGCACGCACGCGGGAGAGTAGCGGCGGCCGGCGCAGTTGACGCGCGGGCGGCAGCGGATGGGCAGCGGCGGCGGCGGCGGAAGGCTAGGGTTTAGAACCTAAAAATGGATATCATGTATGAAATTATGATTGCATGATGTATTGATTCGGTGCAATGTGTACGGTATATATGAGTACAATATGGGGCCTCTACCTCAATCTATACAACAAACTAGAGAGGTGGGCCTAATGTACAAAAGACAATATACATGCACAAATAATATCCTCAATAGTAGGAAAACAGCAGCAGCAGTAGTAGCCAGCGGAAGGCAGCAGAAGCAGCACGCAACCAGCAGCAGAGCACCCGCGAGCGAGCATGATGCACACCGGCACAATAGGCAGTGGGAGGCTACGACAACAAGCAGGGCTGCGCAAGCGCACGCGTGGGCACGGCCAGGGGCGTCCAACGAGTAAGGCAGGGCGAGCGGGACACATGCGCAGGGGTGGCTGCAGCCAGGAAGCACGCCGGCGGGCGCGACGGTGGGCCGCGGTGCAGCTCTGCAGTACGCAGGCAGTAGCGGTACAGCGAGTGCGGGCAAGGCCAGGGGCGTGCAGCCACGCGTAGGCGGTCGTGTCCAGAGAACGTGGCGGATGCACGCATGGGCGCGGGGAAGCACGGCGGGAGTGGTGGTGAGCACGAGCTCCCACAGAGATCCGGGCACGCGGTGGTGGAGGCATACAGCTATGGATTCGACGGGGGAAGAGGGGAATCGTCGCGGCTCACCGAGAGGAAGGCCGGGGACATGCTTGCGACGGCCAAGGTGGCGCGGTGGTGTAGATCGACGGCGAGATGCCGCGGCCATGGCGGAGAGACCGGCTTGATCCCGAGCGCACGGTGCGTCTCCTGTCAAACGGATGCACGGGGATGACGGAGTCGGTGACGAGGAAGTCCCTAGACAACCTCCCGGTCGCCGGGGAGGCTGGTGGCCACGTGGACGGCAACGACGCGTTGACGGTAGCTCAGAAGCGAACCAAATCGAGAGGGAGAGGACGAGCGAGGGGATAAGCGAGGGCTAGGGTTTGTCTATCGGGTCGGGGGTTTTCTTATCCATCTTATGTTGCTCCTGTAGAGCCTCGGTGGCGAGCATCGAACCGTGGTGGCCGCGGATGCGCGCCACGGCGAGCTCCTGCCTCCTCCTTTGTACAGAGAGACAGGAGAAGGCCTTTTTGGTGGGCTGGGCCTGAGTACTATTGTAATAGGCTTAAGTGCACAGTAGGTATAGTATATTTTTCCTTTTTCTTCTCTATATTATTTTCCACCACTGTTTTGCATTTAGATTATGCAAATTATTATTATTTTTATCAATGAAACTTTGCTCATAAATCCTAGTCAACACTACAAGGTTGCATAAAAAGTTTCAGGCCAAATGGAACTGTCTAAATTTATATTTGAATTTAAGTTTGTTTATTTAACCCTGCTAGTCCACTAAAATATTTTTAGGGACAAATTTAAGAAGTCATTTTATGTTGGTTCCTGCATGCTAATTACTCAATGAATATTTGTAACCCAACCAACATTTTTGTTTTGCCATTTGAAGAAATAATAGTTTGACTTGTAATTAAATTTGAATTTGACATGATTTTTGGGCAGGTGGCAACTTGCAAAATAATCATGATGACATGGTCACCATTAGGGGGGAGATTACTGTAGCATGATTCTCGGGGTGTTACAGTATATACTCACGCCCACAACTCCTTTGTGTTCTACTCGTGCATATAACATCTATGCATAGACCTGGCTCAGATGCCATTGTAGGGGAATGTAGTAATTTCAAAAAAATCCTACGCACACGCAAGATCTATCATGGTAATGCATAGCAACGAGAGGGGAAGAGTGTTGTCCACGTACCCTCGTAGACCGTAAGCGGAAGCGTTATGACAATGCGGTTGATGTAGTCATACGTCTTCACGATCGACTGATCCTAGTACCGAAAGTACGGCACCTCCGCGATCTGCACACGTTCAGCTCGGCGACGTCCCACGAACTCTTGATCCAGCTGAGTGTCGAGGGAGAGCTTCGTCAGCACGATGGCGTGATGACGGTGATGATAATGCTATCGTCGCAGCGCTTCGCCTAAGCACTACGATGATATGACCGAGGTGGATTATGATGGAGGAGGGCACCGCACACGGCTAAGGGATCAATGATCAACATGTGTGTCTATGGGGTGCCCCCTGGCCACGTATATAAAGGATGGAGGGAGGAGGAGGCCGGCCCTCATAGGGCACGCCCAAAGTGTGGAGTCCTACTAGGACTCCCTAGTCCTAGTAGGATTCCACCTCCCACATGGAATAGGAAAAAAGGAAGGGAGAAGGAGAAGGAAGGAAGGGGACGCCCCCTTTCCCTAGTCCAATTCGGACCAGTCCATGGGGAAGGGGCATGGCCACCCTTGAGGCCTTTCTCTCCTTTCCTGTATGGCCCATTAAGGCCCAATACAAATTCCCATAACTCTCCGATACTCCGAAAAATACCCGAATCGCTTGGAACCTTTTCGATGTCCGAATATAGCCTTCCAATATATCAATATTTACGTCTCGACCATTTCGAGACTCCTCGTCATGTCCCCGATCTCATCCGGGACTCCGAACAAACTTCTGTCATCAAATCACATAACTCATAATACAAATCATCACAAAACGTTAAGCGTGCGGACCCTACGGGTTCGAGAACTATGTAGACATGACCGAGACTCATCTCCGGTCAATATCCAATAGCGGAACCTGGATGCTCATATTGGTTCCTAGATATTCTACGAATATCTTTATCGGTCAAACCGCATAACAACATACGTTGTTCCCTTTGTCACCGGTATGTTACTTGCCCGAGATTCGATCATCGGTATCTCAATACCTAGTTCAATCTCATTATCGACAAGTCTTTTTACTCGTTCCATAATGCATCATCCCGCAACTAACGCATTAGTCACATTGCTTGCAACGCTCATAGTGATGTACATTACCTAGAGGGCCTAGAGATACCTCTCGGATAGACGGAGTGACAAATCCTAATCTCGATCTATGCGAACTCAACAAACACCATCGGAGACACCTGTAGAGCATTTTTATAATCACCCAGTTATGTTGTGACGTTTGATAGCACACAAGGTGTTCCTCCGGTATTCGGGAGTTGCATAATTTCATAGTCGGAGGAACATGTATAAGTCATGAAGAAAGTAGTAGCAATAAAACTGAACAATCATTATACTAAGCTAACGGATGGGTCTTGTCCATCACATCATTCTCTAATGATGTGATCCCGTTCATCAAATGACAACACATGTCCATGGATAGGAAACTTAACCATATTTGATTCAACGAGCTAGTCAAGTAGAGGCATACTAGTGACACTCTGTTTGTCTATGTATTCACACATGTACTAAGTTTCCGGTTAATACAATTCTAGCCTGAATAATAAAAATTTATCATGATATAAAGAAATATAAATAACAACTTTATTATTGCCTCTAGGGCATATTTACTTCAGCCATGACCACTAGAAGTGTAGTCAATGATAAGTATATCATTTATTACGAAATATATCATCATGATCGCCCACGCGACGGTAGGCCACGAAGAGAGACGGGTGGGTTTGCACTAGTTTTGGAACCTTCCATACATATTTGGGAAGCTTTCGACCTTTTTTCCTTTTCTATTTCTAGTTTTTTTCATTATTTTTCGTGTCTACTTTATTCTTTTTTACATGTGATTTTCCTGTTTTTTAGTAACCACAAACATTTACCGAATTTGCAATAACTCTTAAAATTCATGAAGATCTTTTAATTCGTTGACATTTTCTGAATTGGGAAACCTTTTGAAATTTGGTAAAAGAAATCAAGAATACTTTTCGAATTCCTAAAACCTTTTTAAATTCATGCACCTTTTCTAAATTCAAAACATTTTATTGAAATTCATGAATATTTCTCAAATACATAAAAATATTGAATTTGCAAACTTTTTTGGACCTCTTGAAATTTTTTGAATTCACAAATATTTTTCCAATTCATGAAGAGATTCCGAATAGGTAAGTGTTTTCAAATCACGAACCTTTTTTGAATTTATGAACAATTTTTCCAATTCATGCCTTTCTCAAAATCAAGAATACTTTCAAATTCGTGAACATTTTGTAGTTCATGAACGCCTTTAAAATACATGAACATTTTTCAAAATCATGAACAAATCTTTAATTAAGTTTTTGGACTTCCAGAATATTGTACAAATTTACAAACTTTTTCAAATTTATGAACATTTATTGAATTAATAAACCTGCTTAAATTAATAATTTCCTTTCAATTTGTAGATAGTTTTTGAATTCATGAACATTTTCTGAATTAATGAACATTTTTTCAAAAGTCACAAATATTTTTTGAACTTTCAAGCATTTTTTCAAATTGACGAATAATTTTGAATTGGCGAGCATTTGTTGTATTTGCAAATTTTTCAAATTCATAATCATTTTTAAGTTGAGAACTTTTTCGTATTGACGGACTTTTTTTTGAATTCTGATTTTTTTTTCTAAATTTGCATATATTCATTCAAATTCATCCATATGTGTTAAATTCATGAAAAATTTTAAATTCTGTAACAATTTTTAGAATTTAAGAACGAGTTTCAGATTCGTGATTATTTTTAAAGTACATGAATGTTTTTTAATCATGAATATTTAATTTTAGCAAAAAAAATCAAATTCACGGAGAAAAAAATGATGATCTAATTATGCAAATGGAAAAAGGAAACGAAAATGAGTAAAAGAAAAGAAATCAACAAATCTCACGTAGGCTGCAGTAGCTAGCAGCCGACCTTGTAAAAGTACTAGTGGTTGGGGCGCGCCCTGGGCGCGCCTCCTCTGCGTGATTGAGCGCACTTATCTTTCTGTCGGATTTGTTAGCATGTGTTTGCAGTCTTGCTTTGCATTGTGTATGGAACATGGATATCCATGTAACCGGTATCTCCATTGGATGAACTGGTTACAACAAGAAACATTCACTTGACTGGTTTGCTCCATTAGCAAGTGTTAATTCGTACTCGTATTATTTAACACAAATGAAATGTATTACAGTTTGTGTATGCAACCCACAACAAGGAAATTAGTTTGAAATTGGAATAGAACATAGTATTGGGACATTTAAATTTCAGTTTGACAAGAAAATAATCCAGCAGGCATCATGTGATATTAATTGAAACTTTTAACAAGTCTATTCCTTTACAGATGTTGCATATGTAATCATCCTACGCAGAATTAGCTAATATACTGCAAAATGAAAGCTATTGGGAGAAAAGGGAAAACAATTCTAAGATGGGCTCCCCCATTGCATTTTTGTTCAGCTCCTCGTGTAGGCATTAACTCAGGAAGGTTAACCAAAGCTAACAGAATATCAAATCCTTGATTAGCACCAGGAGGGTATTCATCTATGTGTAGGAATACTCATGAAAACTGTTATAAACATACAAAAATGGTTGGTTAGCCATCCATATGTCATTAAATGGAGAATGTACAAGACAAGGGGCAGAAGACAAAGAAAAGAGACGCCCCGTGGTAAAATGCTAGGAAAACCTATCTACTTTGTAGCATTACACATTTCAGTTAATATGCACAAATTTGATGTAATCGCATAATCAAACTGGAATGCAGTTCAATCTCCAACAAGAAATTGATGTCGAACAAGAAACCGTCCAACATATACTCTGAGTGAAGGAGCCTACCTTGGGCCCAACAACTGCGGTTTTTATCTACTTGCTCTATATCCTTCTTCACATCTCCTTCACCAATAGACTTCACTTATGTACTTCAGCAGCCAATTCAGAATACTGCAAAGGATGACAATGACACATATCACACAGATTGTTTGAAAACAATGTGATTATGTGAAACCAATGTACATTTGATTTTCAGCACTGTGAAATACAGTATGATGCCACCCATACAAGCACAATACTCATTCATTAAAATTGAATTTTAAAACTGTGTTGTAAGATCTTTCCGCAGTTTATGCAAAATCAAAATATCCATATCCGCTCTCATCTTAATAGTTTGTGCCAAATATAACATGTGTTGTAACGAAAGTGGACAGACTGCCACCACCGATTGACTTTTTAATGGGAGTAAAGATCAACAGTGTAGCTGTATCAAGCCGGCAAATAAGTGCGTGTTAGGAGTTACTACAAGATAAATCGGAGTAAAGATCAACAGTGTAGCTGTATTAAGTCGGCAAATAAGTGAAATATAATAATAGCTTATCACAATGGATGTCTGCTATTAAGTTTGATCATTCCTCAACTTGAAGAGACTTTAAGGATACTATGTACATTAGCTGACTACCAAGGACTGAAAGGCATACCATGCAATGATCACCCTACTTTGCTACACGCAAATACCCTCATAGTACAAATTTGAACTTCTGCAGGATCTGTACTATTTCGACACCCACCCTCATCTTTGCTTGTTTTGGTAATCAGACTTTTAGCTTTCTCAAAAAGCTAGACAATATTGCTTTCGGTAAAAAAAAAGCATATGTACACTTTAGGCATTCATCTACAGCATGTGATCCGATTATACCATTACTAAACGTTTGTTACAGGACAATGCTTACTGGCAGAAGATAAATCAAATCAATGTTCTATGACCTAATTACTCACACAATGTAACTCTCATATGTCAAAGAACAAATATAGAAATCTAAAATTCTACACAATAATTATTCAAATCACACTCAGTCACAACTCACAACCTAGACATACGAGTAAAAAAAACTTGTTCTAGAAAAATCTAGATAGGCATGTACATTTTCAAGAAATAAGATGGCGTCGTGTCTTTTTTTATGGATCAGATCAGGGGATTCAGTCATTAATCAACAGCTGGATTACAATCATCAATGTTTAGGCAGTTTACAAGGGAAGATGAGAGAGCATAAGATTTGCGTTGCGGACTACTCAACCTGGAAATTATGAGAGTGTACATGCAGGAACATAGAAGTTAATTAGTAGCTAGCACCACCACCACATGCAGAGGATAAACTGGGAATAGCTGAACTTGCTTAGTTGAAGGTAATTAGCACAGCGGGGCTCATCTGCACTTCTCACATGTAGATTTTGCCTTTGCAGTTGCCTGTTTACGAGAAAACGATTAACCACAAGAATTATACTCTTTGAATTTCATCTAACCCTGATCAGGTGCATATAGATGATTTGGTTTATGAGCAAACAATTAATCACGAGCACGGTCATCTTCAGAAACTTGTTGGCAATCACATAAGTATCTTACAAAAATAATTCTGCAGATAATAGTGTCAATATCAAGTGTTACCTATTGCTAATTGATTGAAGTGAAAATCACATTAGAATTTGATAAAACAAATGTCACACTCGGCCACAGGGTACTTCTAAAGAACATCAATGCTACTCTGCAAAGGCAATGAAGAATCACTTCACACGAAGACATATAGTATGCCCAACATCATTTGTAAACAAAGCAGCACAATTCTGAAAGTTAATTAACAGGGGATGAAGTGCGTTCATAGTTGCTAGCTGCGAGCAACTGAAGTAGAGAGCCAACCTGCAAGTGTAGTCAAAACGCGGACGAGAACGGCAGTCGCAGCAGTGTCGTACGTCCCGGCATTCTTCCTGAAGAGGAGCTCCTCCCAGATGCAATGGCCGGACATTACGAGTTCAGAGGCAAGCTGCACGCACCATCTTCAGCCAGTTTTATTCTCTGAAAATATTTGGAGAACCATAACGAGCAGATTAAGAAATATATCGGCACCTTGCCGGTGAGCCTGACCCGCTACCCGCGCCCGTCAATGGTCATGTGGGAAGAGACCCGGAGGTAGGTCTCGAGGCGAATGTCGCCTGACACCTCGAAGATAATCCACGGTGGCTCTCGAATGCGGCACGCCTCCCGCGGCGTCCCACGCCCGTCGTCTGCGGGGCGCCAATCAATCGAAATCGATTCCTTCATCCCCAATTCCAAAGGGAATTTTCCGGAGCAATAGTGCGAGCTTGGAGAGTGGTAAAAACGTGGGTAAAAAGGAGATCTTGGAGATAGGTGACCTGGTAGAGGGCGTCGTGGAGGCCTTCAATGGCGCGACGGCACCCATGCCCCTACATGGATCCGCTCCTGCCTGTGCCTGTCTAGCCTCCAGCGCTCGAAGTCGCCCAGCCGGCGAGCCTCGTTGTCCCTCGACCAAGGCACTCCCTCTGCCTATCCAGTGCTCGCCCGGGATGGGGGAGAAGGAGCTCGGGGTGGGGAACCGACGAGGTGGGGCTTGAAGGGCGCCCCTGACGGCGTGGAGGAGGGAGAGGTGGAGGGAAGCAGCAGGAGCGGAGGGAATTGGGAGGGCGGCGGCGGCGGCAGGGATGCGGACGGGAATGGGCTAGCGTTTTTCTTGCGAGGACAAAACGAGCATGAGAAAAATAATAAAACAAAACTAGAAAATCAGCCCAGTCCCTTGTGCCCACGTGGACGTCGCGAGAGGGCGTTCCTTACGCGACTGTTAATGGGTTGTATAACATGGAAGAAAATTAAACGGAAACCATCCATTTTCATTACTCCCTCGATTTTTATTTACTCCACGTATTAGCTTTGGTCAAAGTCAAACTTTGTAAACTTTGACAATATTTAGAGCTAAAAATATTAACATATACAATAACAAATCAATACCATTAGACTAATTATTGAATGTACTTTCACATCATATAGATTTGTTATGGTAAATATTTATATTATTTTCTATAAACTTGGTGAAACTTTGCACAGTTTGACTTCAATTAAATCTAATATGCAGACTAAATAAAAACAGAGGAAGTACAAAAATATATAAACTGAGCTAGTATTAGGCTAGACGGAAGCTCGAAAATTAACTTCCCATATTAATTGCCGGTCAAGTCTAGCGAGCGGCCGGCTGCTCGCATACTCTACGCGAGCGGCCGACCTAAACTAGAAATTTTGTGTCCTTTTCGATGCATGCGTTTCATTCTTTGGTGATTTATGTCACATCCTGGTTTTCATGCCACAACACTTAAGCTAATAATCATGATAAATTATGGTTTAACAAAAACTTTTGAGTGTTTTGGACCTTGCCTTGATTGGATTTTTGTCTGTTGTTTGCAAGTGCTCTAAAAATCAAATAAATCCTCCAACTCCTATACTTCATCTCCTTGCTCCAAACTCTTGAACCAATGATCATGTCATGTGTATAGTACATTATAGAATTTTCTTACAAAAATAATTTGGCCAAAAAGTATTTTCTAAATTTAGTTTTCCAAAAACCCCTGAATTGAGGTTGCACTGCAAGTACTTGATTTGGGGTATGAAAAATCTTTAAAAGAGTATATTTGACTCCTATTAGATATAGGATACCCAAAAACAACAAAAATATAATTTTAAAAGTTATTTTCCTATTTTATTTAAAAGCTTTTTCTTAAGGCCAGAAATGGTCTTTAATAGGGAAAAATTATTTTATTGTTTTAAAAATTTAGAAAAAAATCAGGGAAACTCAGTTGGCATATATTTACCATATATAGGAGTTTCAACACATGGTCATGTTCAAAATATTGGTCAAATCCCTCAAAAACCCTTTCTGGATATTTCAAGCTTTTGAAATATTTACAAAGGAAATATTCTCCAAAAATTCCAAGAAAATTCTAGCATGTCACATATGACATGTTTGATGATCTTGGCAAGTAGCATGTCATGGAGAATAGTATAACCCCATGAAATACCCTCAAAACCATTTCTGTCCATTTTGAAGTTTGAGCAACTTTACATTGCCAAACATGTCCAAATGTTCTCAAACCTTGTGAACATGCTCAAATGGTCTTATAATTCATCTAGACCAAATGTCACAAGTTGGAGAAAATGTTATATTGATCAAAGTGCCCCAAAACCCTCTCTGACCAGAATCAAATTTGAACAACTTTGTACTACCAACTTTCTCTCCTTGACCCCAACATTTGTGAGCATGTTCACATGACCAAATGAGGCCACTACACCAAGTGGTTCATCAAGGGGAAGTGATTTGCTCAAGTAGATCTACACAAGTTCATTTCTGCTCATTTCTAGGGTTTACAAAAGTTACATTGGCTACTTTGCCCAAATGAGCTCAAACTTGGTAGAACACCCTACTTCTGTGTGCCATTTCATCCTGTTAAGTTTCATGTCAAGTAAACGTAATTTCTTGCCCAAACCACCATCAAACACCTTCTGACAGAAACTCAAAATCCCTGTTTGGGCCCCTTCCACTAATCTCCATGAGCTGAACTTTTTCCCACGGCCTCCCCTGATCCTCCTCTACCTCCTGCATGCTTTGTTGCCCGAGAGGCAGGGATCCACTTTTCTTCTCTGGACAGCCACTGTTCACCTCTCTCTCCACCTCCCCTCTCACCTAGTGGCTCTCCAGGGCATCCAAGGCGACCTCCCCTTTGTTTACACTCCCCCAGTGCTCCTAGACAAAAGTGGACACGCCCATGGCATATATTTTATGCCATGGCGTGCAGAGCTCGTGCGCTCGAGCACGCTACAGTGCTCTCCCGCACTGTAGCTCACCCATGCCAATGGCATAAGATGGCCTTGGGCGGCGGGGTGGTGTCCCCCGAGGTCGCCTCGGCGTCCGAGACACGGAAAGATGTCGGGCACCTCCTGGACCTCTCTCCTCCCCCCCTCTGCAGAGCTCACCGAGCGCGTCCGTGGACGCTGCCCACGGAGCACCGGCGCCTCCTCCATATAATCCATCCCCCGAGCTCTCTCTCGCCTCGGTTGGACCCCTATCTCTCCCTTGAACCTCCTGGACAGCCTCCCCCTCCCTCTCGTGCCCTCCAGCACCCCCCATGGCCGGAATGCCGCCGCTGGCCTCCGCTCCGATTCGGGCAAGGACGAGGTCCTCCCCACCTCCTCTCCCCTCCAGAAGAACCGCCAAATCCGGCCACCCATTTCCCCCCATCTCCCAGTCCGCCGGGGCACCGTGCCCCCCTGCACATCACCGCCCGAGTAGCCGTCCGCCGAGGCCAGTGCCGGGCGCGCCCCGGCCATCTCCCGCCGACCCTGATGAGATCCCCCGATGCGCCGCCCTCCGGTGGCCCCTCCGGTGGCCGCAGCTTGGCCGGAGGTGGCCTGTGCCGCCAGGGGCGAGCGTCGGCCTCGCGCGTCCAAGGCGTCCCCTCCCCTCTGTCGCGGGAGCGGGAGGAGGAAGATGACCCTGCGGGGTCCCCCACATGTCAGCGAGTCAGCCAGTGGGCCCCGGCGTTTAAGTGGAAACGCACAAGCGGATTCCGGCCTCCCCGCAGCGAAGACGCTTCTCCGTAATACGCCTTCGGCGTAGGCAGCCAGCGCGCCCGAGCCACTGGGCCGGCCCAGTGTGCAGCGGTGCTATATTGCGCTCAGCACGCGCTTTAGGTATAACCTAAATCTTTTTCTTTTCCTTTTTCTTTTTCAGTAAATTTCCAAAATCCATAAACAATTCAAATTAACTCCAAACTTGATTATTCAAATTTCCAGTAGTTACTAAAACCATGCCCTATCACATGGTGCTATTTGCACATTTTTCCAGAACACTTCCTTCACACATATTTAATAAATCCTATTTTCTTATGTCCGTGCTGAACTTTAGAAAATCACAGTGGGCCCATTCTTTATCCAAATGCAATGATTCTAACTCCTAGATACTTATAAGTTTAAAACTTAGTTTCTGAACATTTTTTCCAATACTTTACATGCGACATGTAGTATTGGTCCATTTCTCGATATATTGCCAACTTTGCAAATTCATAGGAAAATGATTTGAACTCCAAATCCAGTAAAACCAACTCCTATATGCTTCTAAAACCATTCCTTGATAAATGGGTGCCTTCGATCCTTTTTTAAAAATAATTTTCCTGTACACTTCTTGCAAATCTATTACTCCCTGGATTCCATCATATTGAAATGTTCAGAGATATCCATTGATCAAATCCCAGTGAAACCACCTTGGTCATTCCTAATATGACCAAGGGTATCCTAGAAAAGGCCAACTCACTTTTTAGAGCACTTTTATTTTCTGCCTTGTTGTGTTGCTTATTATGGTTGCTTTCAACGATAGTTGACGAAGTAGACGAAATGCTTGGAGTTGGACCAGAGATATTTGAAGACCTCTAAGATTTTGTTAAAACAGGCAAGCAACCCTTTGACCATGATGAACCATTTTACATCATGATGGCATTTTCGTTGCTTCACTGAGTGCATGATATACCTTGAATGGCAACCTTGCTAGGCTTGCCTCCGTTGCATACTCCATTGATACTTGCATTGTTCATGACTCTACCCTTGCTTAGAGTTGTGTTGGTGGGTTGTAGAAATATGCTATAGTAAATGGCTACGCAAAGTGGGTCAGGGTTATGCATGGAAAAAACAAGTGTGGTTTGACATACTTGCAAAAAAGCCCAGTGGGTGCCACTAATGCCCCTGGGAGATGATGATGAACTAGGTCACTACTTGGTGGAGAGGTAGTGTACCGAGGCTCGATAAAAGTGTTGTTTACAGAGACGGATTAGATTTAAGATTTGTCGACCGTCCCAACCTTACATGCGCAACCACTCTACCCTTGTATGGGAAAGGGCATTATTGATTACCTAGGCCGATACTAGCTTGGAGCCCGCATTACTAGTGACGGGGGAGAGTTGGTGCTCTCTCTCGGGATGGGGTCGTGCCAGGTAGGGCGGCCAAGAACATTTTTATGGGGCACCGGACACACCATTGGTACCCCGTGCCAGTGGTATGTGATGAATATGAGAGCGAGGCTCCACAATTTTAAGTTGTGAAATGTTGGGCACGGGGGTTACTACCAATCGAGTGGACTCTATGTTAGTATCGTCTAGGGAAAGATAGTGATCGGGTGCTTACCCCGGGTACTTGAGGTACCGCGAGTCGTGGATGACACGGAAGTTCCCCGGATCTTGTGGGTAAAGTGTGCAACCTCTGCAGAGTGTAAAACTATTCGAATAGCCGTGTCAAGGTCAATGACAGTTGGGTGGTGCTGCTTAGACTACGTCCATATGTTTCTGACAAACAACACGGTTTGGTAAAAATATTGACGTGATTCGTGAGGAAGTCACGATGAGCTTGAGCATGAGTTGTTCATAACTCTCTCTCGATGTTGATGTCTGTAACCTCCTGATACTTGTTGCAGACGCATTCATATTCTTGATAAATGTTGATCATACTTGCATGAGAAAAACTAGCTTTCTGTAAAAATGCCAAAATTAGCAGTAGTGCCTTGCATAATTATTTTGTTATCACCCTTGGGTTGCTTGCGAGTACATTCAAAGTACTCATTGGCTTGCCACTGGTTATTTTATTGGCCAGGCATGAAAGAACAAGACATAATAAAGAATACTTCAGCGATGAACATGCGAGCTAGGACGCTTCCCAGTCAGAATGCCTGTAGGGTTAAGGCAGATGGCATGGGTCTAAGTTGTTATTGAAGATTTCCGCTGCGATGATACACTCAAGACTTGACCATAATGGTCCTACTTGTGTAAAACGGTATGTATGGATGTAAGACTCTTGTTATTCAGCTTCTCTGTGTTCAGTGAGCATTGATCTCTGGGATCACTATACACGTGCATTCGGTGATCACGACTTATGAGTCGGGGTCCCCACAATTTAATTCGTGGTTTCAAAAACTAAAAAAAGCATAACTTTTAATCTGCGTGTCGGAATTAAGATTCGTTTTCACCGCTGGAATCCTCGCGACATGCTCTTCGAAACTAGATTTCGCATGGGAATGTTTCGACGAACTAGTCTTTCTGCCAACTAAACATCAATGTGTGTGCAACTAGACTAGATTGTCGCGCCAACTGAGCATATGTGTGTGTGCCAAAAAAGTCCTGCCAACTAAATATCAATGTGTGTGCAACTAGACTAGATTACCGCGCCAACTGAGCATATGTGTGTGCAACTAGTGTCCTGCCAACTAAACATCAATGTGTGTGCAACTAGACTAAACTACAAGCCAACTGAGCATATGTATGTAACTAGTCTTCCTGCCAACTAAACATCAATATGTGTGCAACTAGACTATATTACAAGTCAACTAAACATCAATATGTGTGCAACTAGACTACATTACAAGCCAACTAAACATCAATGTGTGTGCAACTAGACTACATTACAAGAGGAGGTTGCACATCAACTTTCGTCGAGGCAATAGACTAGTTACACATCAAAGTTGTCGTGGTTGTTAGGTTGCAACCTCATACGAAGGTGCAGCTCCGAACATTAGTTTTGAAAAAAAGTTGCACGATGTAGTAATAAAGTTGCACAATACAGTAATAGAGTTGCACTATATAGCTTCAAAGTTGGCATCGAAAAAAATTCGTCAAAATATACCCATGCGGGATCTAGTTTCAAAGATCTCGTCGCGAGGATTCCAATGGTAAAAACGAATTTGAATTCCGACGCGCGGTTTGAAAGATATAGCTTTTTGAATTTTTGAAAACACGAAATAAATGCAGATGGATCTGTCTTTCTCAAACTATAGGAGCAGTGTGAACGCATTTAATGCCATGCCTACATGCACTAGCAGACAAATAAATTAACACATGCATGCGCTGTGAGCTCGTTTTGTCTAAAAAGTGCGCGTGCACTTTGAAGAATTTAGGTTAATTGCCAGTTCACAAAGAAACACCTCAGTACGTTTTGTTTTGTTGAGAAACGACCTCCTACGGTAATCGCGGCAGTTAATTCCATACCGTAGTTAGTGAAATTAAACTCGCTACACTCTCTATTACTCCCACCTTAAAAGCCAACCATGCTTGAGGCTTCCATCCTCCACAGCGCCACGGGACCATATATACATTCACCGGCGGTGTTACGGCATACAAGAGCTCACCGGCACCGCTCACGCAGACACACGACCAAAATCTCCCAAAGCTCAGCCATGGCTCGGCTCGCAATTCTCGCCATTCTCTTCCTCGTGGCCGCCGCGACCATCACGTCTACGCACGACGGCCGCACTCTGAAGGCCGCGGGCAGCGTGAACGTGCCCATCGTCTTGGGGGTGGCCGAGCCACCCTCGCCATTGGTGGAGGACATCGCGGCTCTCCTCAGGCTCCTCCCGAGGACTGATGGACCGGCGGCGGCAGACAGCCCCATGGGGTCGTACTTCCAGGGGCCGGACTACGACTACAAGGTGCCGATCACTGGGTTCTAGACCGGGCATGGCCTGCATGCACGTTGCTTTCCACCGACCCGTGCTAAGACTTAAGTATTTGCGAAATGTGTGCCAACCATGCGAACGATCTTCGAAATATAACCGAATAACGAGTTTCATTCTAGCAATTCCATTCTTACTACTTCTTTTTGTAAATGTTTTTTTATGAGGGCCATTTGTTGCAATTGAAAACTTTTTCATGCACGTATGGTTGGTTGGGTTTACGGACGGTATCAGATCATCCAACATTAAAGAAAAAAAATCCTCCTATGTGTAATCTCTAATTGTGCCACGTTATACTTATTTCCGTTTCTTTCCATTTTTTTTCTTTAGGAAATATTTCCGTTCATTTCCTGTGACCGTCACCTTCAGCCCTCCCCCACGGACTACAAATCCGTGACGAGTTCACATCGTTCATAGACGAATACTACCAATGATGTCTAAACAATTGTGAAACAGAAGACATCCAGAGAAAAATGTTATGAGAAGCCAACTTCGCAAGTCTTTTTTGCGAGTAACTGTTGTGAAAGATCAATTATGGAGGCATATGCTTCTACAATTTTCAGAAGTTTCTGCACGAATCCCAAAGCATGTACTGGTACTTAACATGGGTAGATTAGTAAATTTATAGTCGAGGTGGCCTCTTGTGGTTACCAATAGTAGAAATTGAGGTAGTCCTATGTGGAAGTGGATCCTCCAATGTACAGGAGGCAAGTTAGGGAACCACAGTGTCCTTGTGTAAAATAACGAAGGCAAGTCAGAGATATGGAATTGTTTACTAATTACTGTAGACTAGTAAGCATGCACGTGCAACGCACGTCTCCGCCAATACACATAAAATTCATGTGAGTATAAAGTTTAAATTTGAATTCTATAAATTCTGAAAAATAGAACAAGGCATAAAAAAGAAAAGAAAATTGATGTACAACAATATGCATTTTTAACATCAACTCGTAAATGATGTAAATGATTCATGAACATAATATCAGATGAACATAAATATAGTGAGTAATCATGCATGCAGGGCATGTCTCAAATGATTTATACAATAAATCAAACATAAGGGACCTTACAAATTTTATGGTAAAAGAACCAATAGCAGAAACTGATGTGTTGCAATGCAACCTAAGGAAAATTAGATACATCTTTTGTCTAATACGCGTAAGAAATTTTCTCACAAACCGGGATGTCTTCTTAAGATTGGCGCCCTTAAACTTTGGTAAGTATATCAAATACTGGCATAAATGGAGGAAGCTGCTAGTATTTCACATCATAGTGGCTACTATTAAACACATGCTATTGGATCATGCACGCACACTGGCAGAGCGCCTTGTTTTCATGTTCAACTTTGACTGTACCGTTGATGGTCTGGTTCAGCACAAGCAGTGGCACAACTTTAGAAGTCAAATTTCAATAATCTTTATTCAAGAGGTTAACTGAATTAAAAATATCATGAGTAACAAACATTCATCCTGGTGCTATTGTTATAAATAAATGTGCATTTATAGAAAATACCTGAATGAGAGGTATCTTTTTTCACTAATTTCTTGTTAGGACAGAAAAGTAGAAGTACCTTTGCTGAATCCCTCAAGTAGTAGAAGGGGTCACTGCTTGATTGTGAACATGAACTCCTGACCGGTTTTCAATGAGGCAAATCTTGAATCCTAATTTCTGGGCCTGAAGATGTTAAATCTAGCTTATATCAGAGCAAATAAGTTGGAATATGATGAAAGAAGGGTGGCATAAAAAGGTTTAATTACAATATTTATTGATAGAGCAAAATCATGTGCTTGCATGGGCATGCCAGACATATAATTGACTCCTCCATAAGAGTCTACAAGCATGGTCTCAACTCTTTCACCAACTCAATAACTTTCTGGTGTGATGCATGGTCTCCATGTGACATATTAGCCGAGCCACATTGATGCCATCCTCAGCAACATCCTAGATAATCTCCCTCGTGTTAGTTGAGGGACCAACTGTGCACATAATCCTCATTTTGTGCCTAACATTTGGTTTAGACCACCACATACACATTGGCTGTTGTACTATTATTTGATGAATAGCCATAAGATGCTGGTGGTTCTCGTTTTCCCGTCAAGAAGTGTTCTTACAATTAATTTCAATGCATCAATTCATAAGGTTCCGTACCCACATAACAATGCACTATATTCAACTTAGTTAGCGTACAACAATTAGTAGAGATACATGACGTGATCATGTTGCACTTTACAGTACTAAGAAGACAACATGAATTAATACCAAATGCATTTGATTAAACTACAGTTCACTCAAAAAACAGTTGCTATGTGCTCTCACCATAGAGCACAGATCATAACTTATAATTCAGAGATACGTGTGTGCTCTTAGTGGGCACCTCGCTGCTATCTTCTCAAAAGAGAAATTACCTTGAGATTCTGGAAGCCGTCGCCGGTCCAGATGGAGATCTTGCTCGGCGTGTAGCTCTCATCCAGCTTGAAATCCATGTAGAGAGTAACAAGCTCGCCCCAACAACAAATTCAGAACAGAAAAAGGATCCCACACATAGAAGATTAGATATGTGTTTTGAATGGATGCCCTCATACAGGTGGCAGGAGGAAATCAAGATCGACTTTAAGTCTAAAAGCATGCCCAGATACAACCGAACTAATCAATGTGCGTTATATAATAACAGGTAAAAGCGCGCTGTGACTCGCTCTCTCGCCTCGCTTGCTCTCCGTCACTACTTGACGCAACAAACACACCATATACGATTAGATTCGATCGAGTCTGCTTGGAAATCGATCTAGTCACATGGTATTCAAGTATTAGCATACTATTTTGATACGTCTTGCATGTAGAAACTGCTCTGTTTTTATTGAAGACTTGATGCACAATAGTTTGCACATGATTAGGCTCCTAATTAACTACTCTGGTAACTCTTTGGTTTATTGAAGACTCGATGAAAGGAATCACGCACCATCCAAACAAAATTGAGCGGAAGGCAATGGAAGATCGTTGACTTGTCGTGGTTACCTGAAACTCGATGGTGACCAGGTGTGGCTGCACACCGTCTGACCTGAGAAATATAAAATCCGCCAATGATGAGGGTGCCCCTGCAGTTTGGAATATCAGCGATGATCAAAGAAGAAAAGCTATACCATGGTGTTGGGGTGGAATGAGATAATGATAGGGTCAGCTGATCCAACATTTATCTGTTTCGAGAAGAAAAGGATAAACCATTTTCAATATACCACTGAAGTTTATGTGCATTACATTCAGTCACTCAATATGATTATACGACTCTGAGCAAAATGTCCAATCGTGCATGCCCCAAATACCAAAACAGTCTTCATGTTGCATCTTAGGAATGAGTTTAAATAACAAGACCACAAGTAAAATCTCACTCAGGCGTCAGGAATCAGAATTGTATTGTCTGTGGAGAATTATCATACAATACAACTGCATTAATAAAACATTTGATTGGTGGAGGTACAGGCTTCCGGTATCAAAGTACCGAAAAATGTGTCAGTTTCATGCTTTATGAAACATCACTTATCAGCTAGTGAAATGCCCTCGAGATGAAGAGCAAAATAGGAGAAATAATAGTTTTCACTAAGATATGGAAAACAAATCATGGGACTCAAGATGAAGATTAACTTCAGTACCATAAATGCAAAGATTTGCAATGCCGTAAAAACTAATGCAGCTTACCGCCATATCCCAGAAGGATTTGCCGTAGATAGTACAAGTGTAGTGACTGAAAGTGTATGCCTGGGACTTACATTTGTCAGAACCATTTTTTACAGCCAGTAGCCAGATATATATTATCAGAAAAAACAAATTATTATTTTACTTGCTAATACCTGCAAGCAAGTTGAATGCATGGAGTGACCAGAAAGAACAGCTCTAACTTCCTTGCTTGATGTGAATAGGAAGTCACAACAGATTGGACAGTTTGTCTCTAGCCCCTTCTTCAAACATCTGTGAATCAGAAAGAAAAAGGAAATCTGAATCAGCCAAGAACAGCAAGGAACCACGACTGCAAAAAAGATTCCTATGCAGAGACGGTATTCCTAGAACTTGACATGGCCAGCATATTATTCACCGTGGCTCCATGGGCGTGGCACATGGGCAGAGGTATGCGCTTAAATCGGCCGGAGTGGAAGAGGCGTCTGGCCACCGGAGGCGCAGGAGGAGACATGGAGGGAGCGCATGGCAGAGAGTCAGACTGCGCCGGTAGCCGTACGCCTCCATCGGGTTGCCGGCCGTGATCCGCACTGCCCGAGGTGGAGCGGCCGTGGACGCTGCGGATCCGCCGCCATGAACGGATCTGTCGCCCGAGAGAAAGAAGGATGGGGGAACCTGAGGTGGAGCAGCCGCGGATCTGTCGGCATGATTGTTGCGCCAGCGAAAGAAGGATCGAGGAGGAATTTTTTTTTTGTTTGACGGGTGGGGAGGTCCCGATGCGGATGGAATTGATCCACATGTTTCGGGCGGGGACGCGGAGCGCTAGGGCGGTTCGCAGACCACACGTCTGCCAGGCAGAACATTTGATTCCAGACGTTGATCTGATTGATACATCATTGATGCAATATGGACAGTAGGATATGTTTAAGTTGACTTAATCTGAAGGTTCTGATTATCCTGTATACAGTTTGTTGTGTGGTGTTAGGAAAGATTATGTTTGCTCTTTTAATAGTAGTATAGATTACAGAATGATGTATGTAAATCACGGTTGATTAATCATTGTGTTCGAGCATTATTCATGAAACTGTAGGGAAGGAAAGTTAGGTTACTACTATTGCTACTCTGACTTCCCTTCATAAATCATATCGATGGTGTAGGCTCCTGCAAGAGAAAATACAAAAAAAAAATGCGAGGTAAATTCCTCAACGTCAAGCAATTCTGGACGGATGAAGTACTTCCTCCGTTCCGAATTACTTGTCGCACGTATGGATGTATCTAGAATTCTAGATGTATTTTAGTTCTGGATACATTCATGTCTGTGACAAGTAATTTGGAACGGATGGAGTAGTATATTAGGACTGTCCTGGGGTGCGTGAGATGACGAGGAATTTCAAATAACACTAGGGGCATGCCGATGGCTCTCATGGACATGGGTTTGGGTTCAGATGGGTTCTCTGCTAGCGGGTTTCATGGTCACTAATTGCACCATCCGAGCAATGCAATACAACATCATGTCATCTAGATTTTGCAACTACTAACAGTTCTAAGTTATAGGTCGTCAAGAGAGACAATCGCCTTCATATTAATCACGAGAAAGGTGAAGAGAGAGGTCTAGCAATCAATCTTGTGCAACATATCATTTCTGTGCATAGAGGCTCTTTGCTTCTTTGGAATGCATTCCCAATGTCATCCATTCCTGGAACTCTCTCTAGTCAATATCCTTATGCCCTATAATAATGAAACTCTTGTCAGTTAACGAACAATTGTGCACTATTCGACGGTTCGACCTCGACCTTGTTCACAATTTTTTTGATTTTTAGTTGTGTACTTATCATGCAAGTTTCTGCCACTCGGCACACATGTGCAATCCTGAAAAATAATGATGAAAAGGAGTAAATATAGATGCAAGTTCGCAGCTTTTGAGATGTTTCAAATATCTAAGTTGGCCAGGATTAATGCAGTTGGATGCTACTTGGTGGTAAGGGTAGGTGTGACCATGTGAAGACGGTGTAAGTTCAATATTACTGAAGCACATGCACGCCACACACACACATAGTTTAGCCGAGGAAATCAATGATACATACTCGTTCTTGTAGAACTCCCCTCTTCTATTGGAAGCACTATATGGTGGTTTCTCCTCTTGTTTTTCTAGCTCTTTAGTCATCCATAGTTGATACATGCATGTTCACACAGACTACATATTTTCAAGTCTATCACCATGCCATACACCCCTTTCACATGATCTTTTCTTACATGTAAATTGGACTTGATCTCTTCTTTTCACACAACTAAACAACATCATGAAAACATTTATCATGTTTGCTTAAAATATATTAACTTCCCATCCATCTTGAGGATTTGAATATATGAAGGACGAATGTTTCACATGTTCCTTCTTAAGTTTTTATTTTCTTATACTTTGCTACGGTTAAGAGATAAGAAGAAACAAAAAAAATGTCCAAACTACAAGTTAAGAGAGCTCTAAGCATTTGCACCCACATTTATATTTTCCTCGCAAAAAAAGAGCCGGCATTTATACTACGAGGTTACCGGTCCTTGCAATGCTCATCATACATAACTGATGTAACTTGACAAAATAAAAACCATTGGAATAGGAGAGACCTTTTACAATACATCAAAATAATACGAGCCGTCCATTTCCAGTCATTTATTTGACTAAATCCATCAATACTGCTAAAAAATTAGTAGTATATTTTGTTTAAGGGGTAAAATTGGAAGACTTACAAAATAAATACCAAAATTTATTTTTCCAGTCACTCATTGAGAAATCCGGCGGACATGAGAAGCAATGGAGACAATTGTACATAGTCGATGGATCCTTGCCAGGCGGTATTTTTGGCCGAGGAAATCACCATGTACAAGATTGATTGATCAAGCCGGCGGCTGGGGCCGCTTCACACACAGCGACGCAGGCACATCAGTGGGAGCTGCACGTGGCCTGCTCATTGATTCGATGCCCGGTCGGAGACTTGGAGCTCCCACTTGAAGGACATGGAGGCCAGCTCTGATCGATTATTGGACATGCGCTGCTGATCAGCGATGGCAACGACGAGGCCTCACGAGGATGGTCACCGTGAGGAATTTTTCAAATTAGAAAACAAAAACTGACAAAACTACCCCGCTAATCAATGGCTGAGATGATTCAGTACTGCTCGGTTCCAGAAGTAGTATGATGTACCTTAAGAAATCTCTAATTTCAAATTCTTTGTATCAAGCATGCAAAAATAATGATTCTATAGACCGGGGAACTTGATTCCATAGCGAATGATTTTGTTTCAGTGTAGCACTTTTTTTTTACGGGATCAGTATAGCAGAAATTAATGTGTCTTATGTAACGGGTTATTCTTTCCAGAAGTATGGTAACATTGTTTCCATTGACTAGAAAGTTGCTCCTAAAAGATTAATAATTTTTCCCATGCAAAAAATCCGTTTACACAGTATTGAAATATTTCTAGTTCAACTGAATTTTGCGTGCTTCCAGCAAAAAAAATCTAAAATTTGTGTGCTACCCAGATTGCTTTCATGGCAACCGGAGATCGTTTCGATCCAGTAAAAAAAATCCATGAACTTTATCTTCAATATAGAGGAAAATGTGCTTCGAATGAACACACAATATTTGCTTCAAAGGAACAAATAATTATTTCTGTGTGATATTAAATTTCGTCGACATTACAAAGATTCTTTCTAGTAGTTATTTCAAAATGAAAATATAAATTTTTACAAGGAAGATGAAATTTACTTCCAAAATATTAGTAGTATTTGCTTCCATACAACAGAAGAGTCATACGGCTAGGTATTTTGTCATCTGGGCACAATGAGGTGCACCTCGACTTCACGATGGCATGTCCACGTGCGTGGAACACACTGGTGGGATCATCGAAGGACGTTTACACTTCCTTGGTGATGGAGAGGGCGTGGGATACCGGCAAGGCCTTGAAGCAGCATGCCCACTAGGGCACTAGGACGACATGGGAACCGCCATGTACATGGATGTCTTTGAGGAGGAGCATTAGCGAGATGTGTCAGAGGGATTGGAGCGCTAGCCGTATCAGTGAGGACGATGTCAAGAAGGGCAGGCGTGAAGGAGGTTGTCGACGAGGCTAGCTGTGGGGTTGGAGCATGGCCGAGAGGCGATGGACACAATCACCCATGGGGAGGCTGACTGAGGCAGCTTAACCGCAACATGCTCTTGGCTCACGAGGACCTCTCAAACCAGATCCAGGACGGTATATTTACCACATGTTTTTGCATGCTTTCTATCTTCCATCACTTTGCACGCTATTATAGCTTTTCTTTGCACATGCTCTCGGGGTCTGAGAGCATGGAATAATCGAGAGACATCTCAATGACTCCGCCCACATGGCCAGATCCTGGACCCATAGTACTGACTCAGCCTACCAAGAACCTACCCTTTATATATATATGCATCTCTTCCACTTTCAACTTCCCAAGCAGGTTGTTTTTTATATCTAGTCCAAAGTCCATTGAACCATAACAAAAGAAGAGAGGGATAGTGTGTTAAAAGAGCAATAATGGTTACATATGGGCTTGCTTTTTTGCGGGGAACATATGAGCCTGCTATCAAACAGATAGTGATGAGTTTTGAGAATGGAAGGTGTCAGGAAACTTTATCTCAGACTGATTAAACCCGCAAGCTGTTGATTTCGAAGCTGACTAGGCTCGGGATTGATGTCTTCTAAAGACCTTCTAGATTCATGGGATATTGCTGCTAACGACATCTAGAAGGATACATTCTGTACTTCCCAATCAAACTTCATTCTGATCCACTCGTATGCGGGAATTACTTCGGATGGGATAGCAAGAAGCTAGATGTCATTTTTCTCTTGTATTTTCCATTGTACTACAACTACTTGTTCTTCTTGACTTTCTGGATGAAGCTCTTTACCCTGCACAAAATTGAATGGAAAACATGAGGAACTAAAAGCTACAAAGGCAAAACAAAAAGGGTCGAAAAGGTTAGTACCAAGGGTGAAAAAAGCCCAGTGTGTTTTTTTCGCGATGACAAAAAAAAAACCATCTTGCAGCCACAAGGGAATGTAACATGTATTACATCGAGCAAAAGGTAAGATTTGGCCCAATTCGAAACAAGTAGAACCCATCCCGATTCGAAGAAACAACTCATATATACTCTCTCCTTTCAAATAAATTTCAGTTTAGACTCTCTATTATTTTATAGAACACTCATCCTTCTACACTATATGTTCCCAATACATCTTACTCCATATCATTAAAAAAAGTTAAATAACTCATGTACATGTGTGCTTTACTTTGACGAGGAAAATGAAATAATTAATGACATGGAAAAATAGATGGCCAACACTCTTTACTCTCAATTCACACAAAAAAAAACTGTTGACGCTTAGTTCATACTATGCCTAACTCTAAAAGGACACCAGTTTTGGAACATAGTGAGTATCAAGAAAAGGTAGGCAACATCGATCAGTTCTAGCAACCCGTGCTAAGGGGTGCGCAGCCCGTGCAACCAGACAGGGCCTCCACTTCAGAGGGCCCGGCTACGCAGAGAGACGGGTGGTTTTGCACTAGTTTTGGAACCTTCCATCCAGATTTGGGACACTTTCATCATTTTTTTGTTCCTTGTTCTCTATTTCTAGTCGTTTTCTTTATTCTCTTTTTTTTCTTGCTCTTTCCTCTTCAAATTCCTAAACATTTTCAAAATTGCAAACATTTTCCAAATTTGCAATGATTTTTCAAATTCATGAAGATTATTCTAACTCAGTGACATTTTTCGAATTCCGGAATAGTTTTTCATATTCATGAACATTTTTTTAATTAGCAAACATTTTCAAATTTGAAAAAAGAAATCCTGAACATTTTCCCAAATTCATGAATACTTTTCAAATCCATGAAATTTTTAAAAAAATCATGAATATTTTTTGAATTCATAAACACCTTTGAATACGCAACATTTCTAGACCTCATGAACTTTTTTGAATTCATAAATAATCTTTCCAATTCACGAACACCTTTTGAATAGGAAAGTATTTTCATATCACGAACCTTTTTGAATTTATGAACATTTTTTCAAATTAATGTCCTTTCTCATATTCAAGTATACATTCAAATCCATGAACAATTTTCAGTTTAAAAACACTTTGAAATTCATGATTAATGTTTTAATTCCTGGAAAATTTACAAAAAAAATCAAATTTGTGAACATTTATTGAATTAACAAAAAACTCAAAATTAATAAAAAACTTGTTTGAACCGCGGATAATTATTGAATTCATGAACATTTTATGAATTCACGAACATTCTTTCAAATTCACAAACATTTTTTCAAATTGCCCAACAATTTTTGAATTAGTGAGCATTTTTCGTATTTGTGATTTTTTCCAAATTCATAATCATGTTTAAGTCGAGAACTTTTATTATTCACGAATTGTTTAATTCAGAAACATTTTATAAATTTGCAAATATTTATTCAAATTAATAAACATTTGTTGAATTCAGAAAAAAATTCTAGAACAATTTTAAAATTCACGAATGATTTTCAAATTGAAAATTATGTTATAAATACATGAATGTTTTTTGAATCATGAATATTTGAAAATTAGAAAAAAAATCAAATCCACTGACAAAAACAAGTGGTGATCTAGTAATGCAAGTGAAAAAAAGCGAAAAGAGGCCAACCTAGTAAAAAGATTGCATGGAAGAAAATTAAATAGAAAACCATACATTCTATTATTAGAAAAAAACTAGGAGCTATTACGGAAGCACAAAAATTAGCTTCCCATATTAATTGCCAGTTCACAAAGAATGGAATTACTCCTTCGCACGCGCGCATTGCGACATGCGATTGGACAAGGTGTATTTCCTTCCTCTTCCTTTTCTGGGACAAGATCATCATTAGCGGGTCCCACCATAATGACTATCAAAATATAATTGAATAACGAGTTTCATCATAGTGATTCCATCCTTACTACTTTAGTGATCTAAAACGTCTTATATCAGTTTACAGATGAATACCTTTCATGAGGATCATTTGTTGCGATTGAAACCTTTTACATGCACATGTGGTTGGTTGGGTTTACGAACAGTATAAGATCATCCAACACTAACAGAAAAATTCCTCTATGTAATCTCTAATTGTGCAGCGTTATATTTATTCCATTTTCTATGACTGTTCCCTTCAACCCTTCGCCATGGACTACAAATCCATAGACAAACATTGCCACAGTCACCACCAAACTACCAAGGATGTCTAAACAATTATGGAAATAGAAGACATCGAGAGAAAATGTTATGAGAAGCTAATTTCGCAAGTAAACTTCATTGCGAGAAACGGTTGTGAAAGATCAAATGTCGAGGCACGCTTCTGTATTTTCAGAAGTTTTTGCATGAATCCCAAAGCATGTATGTACTTGAAATTGGTAGATTAGTAATTTTAATTAGTCAACGTGGTCTCGTGCGGTTGCCAATAGTAAAAGTTCAGGAGCCACAACGTCCTTGTGTAATATAACAAAGGCAAGTCAGAGACCACACATCATATGTGCTAAGATATATAAAAGCACAACATATCAAAACAAAGGCAAGTCAGAGATATGGCATTGTTTACTAATTATTGTGGATTACAGATTGATGTATATAAATCACTGTTGATTAATAATTGTGTTAGAGCATAGTCATGAAACTATATGGAAGGAAAGTTAGGTACTGTAGCTACTCTGACTTCCCTTCCTAAGTCATAGGATCTCTTTTCCGTCCTACGTGTGCACGACGGCGTCAGCCACCGCCATCACCACCACGAGTACATCATCTGCATCATATACGCCTACTAGAAGAGGGCTTCTTGCTGAAATGATCGTCATGGACATAGAAGGGGGTTGAATAGGTACAAATACAAATTTTAATTGTTACTGAGCAATTTAGGCAAAAAGGCGGAATATGAAAGTGAGCCTAACAATTGCTAAGGTAAGTCTAGTGCTAAGCAATATATTCAACAACTACAAGTAGTAAGGTAAACAAGCACAATATAATGTATGCAAAACTAAGAGACAAATAACCACAAGTAGGGAGTTAATGTTAGGAATAACCGCAACTCCGAGAGACTAGGATGTCTGCCGATGTTCACTTCCTTGGAGAGAATATAGTCATCGTTGGAGGGATGGATGTTACCACAACGGAACACCAATGCCGCAAAGGCTTACCCTATTCTCCCCTTGAGACAACACCATGAAGGCGTTTCTCAACCACTAGTGGTAGACCTTGAGGTCATCTCCAAACATTCACAAACTTTTTGGTGGAATCACAATGAATGATTCCTCTCTGTAGACTCCTACCACCTAGAAGTCTCCAACCTACAAGAGTAACAAGAACGAATGGGAAGATCTCAAGACTTGCTCGAAACACGAATTCCTTTGGTCAAGAGAAGGGAAAGGGGTGGATCTATCACTTGATTGGAAGAACTCTCATAAATCCTTTCGGGATCTAGGAATTGGTGTATGAGGATATCAGAGGGAGTGATATGTGGTATAGGGTTGATTTAAAGTGAATGGTCAACCGTCACTGGATTGGCAGAGGGGTATAGATAGAAAGCCTAGAAAACTAGCCATTCCGAGTAAGTGATTGTGTCTGGCCAAACATTCGGGCAAGAGTCGGACATCCGACGGCTGAAGAAAAGGTACACTAGCAAGTAGTAGACACAATGCAAAAACAGATGGTCCAGACATCCGACCATATCATGAGGGCCAGGACATCCGATGGGACGCCAAACATCCCGCAAGGAAGGCATACCTACTGGACATCAGGGGCCGGATTTCTGGAAGGAGCCCAGACATCTGGCCAAAACATAAGTTGGCTACTGGAACCCTTTAGTCGGAATTCTGGGAGAGGCCCGAACATCTGGCACAACAGAGAGTACCCGGACATCCAGCCATCCAGCTGCAATTCTTTTTTGCTTCTGGATCCTATGGGCCAGATATCTGGCCAGGGCCTAGATGTATGGGTGTACAGTGGGAGGCCGGACATCCGGCCATACTGTGGAGATTTTGAGCACCAAGTATTTGGATGAAATCCGAAGTATGGAAAATTGGATTGGCAATGTTTTGGTAGAATAAGCAGGAATATTTGGTGGGATGGATAGGTAGAAATATTTGAGAACCGTGATGTCATGAGCAAATCTTTCACCAACCCTATAGACCCCTCTTAATAGTGCGGGATCCCTATACTCAGGAATAAACAAAAACGGGACTCGTAAATCCTTTGTTTCTTATTTCTTGAGTCATATCCATTCCATTTGTCTATGATCAACACACAACATCGTCTCACGGGGACTAGAAGCTGAGATTTACTTAACAAACATAGTTAGTCCTCTACATGTATATTATCATCAACAACGAAAAAATTACGTAAGGGCATGATTGCACTTTCACCTACGTTGGCTCGACCTGGACCCTCAGTCGGGCAGTCGGTGGCCACCTCGGTACCATCACATATGTCGTGAAGTCCTCACGGACCATGATCTTGATCAACATTGTTAGTGCGATCTCAATTGGCACCAGGTTGCCGACATGAAGGTGGCCGCGGCATCGTGCGCATGATGACCTGATGAAGCGAACGTTCTCTAAGTACACAAAGTGACCGAGAGTACAAATCATGGACACGTACCCAGCATGGATGCTTTGCTCCAAGGACATGCTCTTGTCATACCAAGACACCATCTCCTTAGTTTCCCATGAATGTCGGAACCCTTCATAGACCTCGATTCCACCGACCAAGACCCGTGTGCGTGCTAGCACCGAGTTTATCATACGGCATGACGAGCATGATATCTTACTCGTCTTCAGCAACACTTGGGTTGAGGATCCATGTGACATGCTAGAGCTCGAGGAGGGTGCGGTCCTTTCTATGTTTGGAGGTCGCCTTTGAGTCCTCTATCTGATAATCTCTCCGTCAGATTGTTGGGATGGCACCCATGTAGTTGTTGGGGAACGTAGTAATTTCAAAAAAAAAAATCCTACGCACACGCAAGATCATGGTGATGCATAGCAATGAGAGGGGAGAGTGTGTCCACGTACCCTCATAGACTGAAAGCGGAAGCGTTACACAACGCGGTTGATGTAGTCGTACGTCTTCACGATCCGACCGATCAAGTACCAAACGTACGGCACCTCCGAGTTCAGCACACGTTCAGCCTGATGACGTGCCTCGAACTCCGATCCAGCCGAGTGTTGAGGGAGAGTTTCGTCAGCACGACGGCGTGGTGATGATGTTGATGTTCTACCGACGCAGGGCTTCGCCTAAGGACCGCTACAGTATTATCGAGGTGGACTATGGTGGAGGGGGGCACCGCACACGGCTAAGAGACGATCAACTTGATCAGCTTGTGTGTCGAGAGGTGCCCCCCTGCCCCTGTATATAAAGGAGCAAGGGGGGAGGCGGCCGGCCTAGGAGGAGGGCGCACCAAGGGGGGAGTCCTACTCCCACCGGGAGTAGGACTCCTCCTTTCCTTGTTGGAGTAGGAGTGAAGGAAAGAGGAGGAGAGGGAGAAGGAAAAGGGGGCTGCACCCCTTGTCCAATTCGGACCAGAGGGGGGCGCAGGCCTCCTTCCTTTTGGCCTATCTCCTCTATTCCCGTATGGCCCAATAAGGCCCATATACTCCCCGGCGAATTCCCGTAACTCTCCGGTACTCCGAAAAATATCCGAATCACTCGGAACCTTTCTGAAGTCCGAATATAGTCGTGCAATATATCGATCTTTACGTCTCGACCATTTCGAGACTCCTCGTCATGTCCCAGATCTCATCCGGGACTCCGAACTCCTTCGGTACATCAAAACATATAAACTCATAATATAACTGTCATCATAGCGTTAAGCGTGCGGACCCTACGGGTTCGAGAACTATGTAGACATGACCGAGACACGTCTTCGGTCAATAACCAATAGCGGAACCTGGATGCTCATATTGGCTCCTACATATTCTACAAAGATCTTTATCGGTCAAACCGCATAACAACATACGTTGTTCCCTTTGTCATCGGTATGTTACTTGCCCGAGATTCGATCGTCGGTATCTCAATACCTAGTTCAATTTCGTTACCGGCAAGTCTCTTTACTCGTTCCGTAACACATCATCCCACGACTAACTCATTAGTTGCAATGCTTGCAAGGCTTATAGTGATGTGCATTACCGAGTGGGCCCAGAGATACCTCTCCGACAATCAGAGTGACAAATCCTAATCTCAAAATACGCCAACCCAATAATGTCACACCCTAGCTAGTCATGCATAAGAGTGTGTGCATCATGTTTAAAATTCCATTTAATTTTGAAATGGGGATTTGCGAAACCCTCAGAATCATTTATGAAAATGACCCAAATAAAAATTTCTCCAAAAGGGTCCAAGAAAATGCTCATGTTGCTCTCTGAAAATATTGGACAGAGATAAAAATCAAATCAATATTTTAAGAGCTCATAGGTATTTATTTTGGGCATTTGGAATTAATGCATAAATATTTGCATTGGAAATATATTAGTTATATATATTAATATATGTCCAAAAATTATGCCACCTGTTGGGGAGCTCTGGAATAATATATCTAGCTCCTGCAAAAATTGGCATAAGGTAAATAAATGATTTAATATTTTATTTAAATCAAAACAAATGTCAGAAAATTAGAAAACAGAAATAAAAGAGGGAAACCTTACCTGGGCTTCTTACCTGGCGCCTCTGGCCCAGCAAGCCGGCCCAGCCAGCAGGCGGCCCAGCCCGCCTCCCCCTCTGTCATCTTCGTCCTCGACAGAGGGAGGGGAGTGTGCCCGGCGCGCGCGCGCGCCACCGCGCCACGCCACCAGCTCGCCTGCCTGCCTGCCTCTCCCCTCCCCGTCTGGATGGCCTGGAACGACGCCACGCCCTCCCCCCGTACTCTCTCACTCTCCCCCGGTTCTTCCTCTCCTCTCCCTCGCTCTCTCTCTCCCGTGTCCGAACGCAACCATCGCCGCCGTTCGCCATAGCAGCCGCCACCGGCCTCCCCTCGCCTCCCCGACACGCGCAGGAGCTCCGCTCCCTCGCCCTGAAGCTCTCCGTCAAGCCACAAGACGCCGGACGCCCTGTGGAGCCGCCGTCGCCATCGTCTTCCTCCTCGGGCTCCGACCACCATCGCCGTCGATTCGCCATCTCCAGTGCGTCCCCGAGCCCGCTTCGACGCCCGCTGCAACCGCGGTGAGCTACGCCACCGTTTCCCTCTTTTCTCCCCCTCGTTCCCGCGCCGTAACCCCGTTCCCCACCACGGCCGAACCTCCGCCGTCGCCGAGCTCGCCGTCGACGCAGCTCCGGTGACCATTTGGTCACCCCAGCGAGTCCAACAAGTTCGTAAGGCCCCGTAGAGCATCCCTAGCGCCTCGCTTCGCTCGCCTTCGAGCTCCAACCCCGTTTCCATGCACGACCGAACCCCGGCGGCCGCAGCCGAGCTCGCCGCCGTCGACTCCGGCCACCCCAGGCCCAGCCACGGCCACCGCCCGACGCGCCATCGAGCTAGCTTTCCAACGCACCTAGCCGCACGCCGTTTGGAGCACCACAGAGGAAACCCGAGGCACCTGTACGCCGCGGACCTCGCCGGCGACTAACCGCCGGCGGGTTTGACTTGTCCGACCTGGGGTTTGACCCCCCCCAGAGTCACTGACGCGTGGGCCCCGTCGGCCAGGTGGTTAGCTTAGTGCTAATCACTGTTAGTTAACCCCCCTGACACTGACCAGTGGGCCCCAGCGCCACTAATTCTTAATTAGGATTAATCTAACCTCTGTTAACCCCCCTGTCACTGACGTGTGGACCCCACACGTCAGGTTTGACCCCAGCCAGCCGCAGTTGACCGCTGACGTCGTGCTGACGTCATGCTGGCGCAATATATATATTTCTGGATTTAAATTAAATCAGGAAATTCCAGAATATAATTTAAACTTCAAAAATTCATAACTTTTATTCTGTAACTCCAAATCAGACAAATTATATATGAAAAATGATCAGAAAAATCCAATCTATCCATCTGTACTATTTTCATGCATGACTAAACAAGTTAACTTGATGTTTAATGCAGAACAAGGAAAAGCACTTTAAAAGGCCATGTTTGAGTTTGAAATTTGAATCTTTGATTCAAATTGGTTCAAACCCTTCTGGTTTAGTTGCATTAGCCCAACACACTCATATTGCCATGTTTCATGCATGCATCATATTGTTGCACATTGTTTGGTGATGGTTGTGTATCGGTGTCCTTTGCGACAGGTTCTGCCTCCGAGGAGTACCGTGATTACCCTAACGAGGAACCGTATCAGTGCATCGAACCATCAGGCAAGCAACCAACCATTTGATCATATCGATACAATCCCATGTTCTCGCTCCTGCTCTCTTTTACTGCATTAAGACAACGCGATTCAAACTGCTGTGTGCTACGGTAGTTGAACCCATTTCCTCTGCATAACCTGTCATTGCCACAGTAACTAGATGAAACCCACTAGCATGTGTAGGAGTTGATTGAGCCATATGTATGTGTTGTTCCTACCTTGCTATGCCTGCTATGCTTAGAGTCGTGTCAGGTCTGGTTCATCTGGGTGATGGGCTAGAGTGAAATGATTATGTCGGTAATGAGAGTGGTGTGGTGAACACGATTTGGTAAAGGTATCGATGAGAGGCCATGTAGGAGTACATGGTGGGTTGTTTCATTGAAGCCGACCTTAAGCACTGAGATCTGTATGTGTGATTTAAGAATCAGCTACTACCATGCATTGGGCCCGAAACCAATGGACCCTCTCGGCTTCTTATTCACCCTAGTTCTCCGTCCAGGAGTTGCAAGTAGTTTCTGGTGTTTGTAGCCTACTGGAGGCCGTGGACAGCGCTGACCGTAGGGGTGGGCTGTGATGCGGTAGGTACGTGGCACGGTGTACCGAATACCCGTTAGGTATCTCGGGAACCCTGTTCACATCGTTCGGGGCCGTATGGGAAACCTCGGCCGGACTCCCTGCGGATGGAACCTGGATAGGCGATAAACCTGGACTGGAGACTTAGGTGATTAGGTAGGTCGTGGCCGACACCCACGTTGGGCTTCCGCTTGAAGGTTGCCGAGTACATGTCGTGTAAACGACGGTAAGTGGTGAGAGCGTGTATGAAGAAGTACACCCCTGCAGGGTTAACATGATCTATTCGAATAGCCGCGTCCGCGGTAAAGGACTACTTGGTTGCCTATACAGTTCATAGACAAGTAAATGGAAACTACTAAAAGCCTCAAGATAAGTGTGAGTGCCGAGGATGGCTCTTCCGTAGGAAGACGGAGGCGGATCCTCGGTAGTGTATTGAAGTGGTGAGTAGTGGACTCGTGTGCGCAAAACCATTTCAAGTTGAAGTATCGTAGGATAGTCTAGCCAAGAGTCAAAGCTGGCTTGCTGCAATAACTCCACCAACCCTTCTTGATAATATGCATGTATGTAGGATCTGATGTAAGTCTTGCTGAGTACCTTTGTACTCATGTTGCTATAATTTACATTTTTACAGAAGACGCTGCAACCCCTTCTGATGGGTTCTATGTAGACGTTGACATCAACGAGTAGGCTAAAGGCCCAGGTGGTGACCCTGAGCTTATGAAGGACCATGTAGTATAGCTAGGCTTTCCAAGCCTCTTTTATTTTACTAGTTGTCTGTACTCAGACAAGTTACTTCCGCTGCTGGTTTGTATGACTGTATGACTTGAATGCTGGGTCGTGAGACCCGTACCTTTGTGTATGTTATGTATGGCTCCCTGAGCCTTAAATAAAGTACTTGTGTCGTAGAGTCATGTTGTGATGCTTCGTTGTATTTGCACATATCGAGCATATTGTGTGTATGATTGAAATGCTTGGTATGTGTGGGATCTGACTATCTAGTTGTTTATCTTTAGTAGCCTCTCTTACCGGGAAATGTCTCCTAGTGTTACCGCTGAGCCATGGTAGCTTGCTACTGCTCTGGAACACTTAGGCTGGCCGGCATGTGTCCTTCTTCGTTCCTGTGTCTGTCCCTTCGGGGAAATGTCACGCATTGAGTACCGGAGTCCTGTTAGCCCGCTACAGCCCGGTTTACCGGAGTCCTGCTAGCCCAGTGCTACAGCCCGGACCCACTTGCTGATGACCGACACGTTCGAAGCTGGGTCATGGATGCCTGTCCCTGTAAGTCTGTGCCACTTTGGGTTTACGACTAGTCATGTCAGCCCGGGCTCCTTATCATATGGATGCTAGCGACACTATCATATACGTGAGCCAAAAGGCGCAAACGGTCCCGGGCAAAGGTAAGGCGACACCCGTGGGGATACCGTGCGTGAGGCCGCAAAGTGATATGAGGTGTTACCGGCTAGATCGATGTGACATCGAGTCGGGGTCCTGACAGCGTTGGCATCAGAGCCGGACTGCCTGTAGGTTCTCCAAGCCAAACTGGTCGATGTTGAGTCTAGAAATTCTTTAGTTATATGTAGGGGAATTGTTTGTGGGTTGGAACGTAAGGCTCTTTTTACTCCTTTATCTAATGACATTCTGATCTGAGTCAGTCTATTCTTCCACCGGGGGTTAAGGAATTAGGATCTGTTCTCTCTATCAGGATCACGTGTTACTAATCAGTAGTACCTTATAGGTTTGATGGATACAAGCCTAGTTCAATTCTATTATCACATTATGTTGCTAGGATGGACTCAGAACTTGATATGATGATGTTGAGTGTGTATGTAATCCTTTGTCAAATGTCTCAAAATCCTTCTTGAGCATTTACAGCTGTTATGCTGCCGAAATTTTGCTAGAAATTCTAATGCCTTTGCATTATGATTGTGCTTTCAGATGGCCACTCGCGACCTCAATCAAGTGGTTCGCCTGACTCGATGCCTAGATGTACCCGGCCATACTGCCATGTTGGTCAGGGTAATGACTGAGGCTGGATACCGCTGGTATCCTGAGTACACGGTCGAAGAGCAATTCCGAGACTTTAATCAAAGCCAGTATCTCTGCACTGTCAGGATATTTCCATCTTATCCTGGATCCACCGAGCCCCTTCACTGCTCCTATGGACTCGGGGTTACTATTGAGATGGCTGTGCAGGACGCCGCCTACTCTATGATGACCATCATGCGAGTCAGATCTGGTCTATTTCGGGACTCTGATTTCCGGTATATGCCAGGATCACTTCCGGGAGCACAAGGGTATCTCCAGGCTATCTATGCTGACCCCACCCAGGAGGATTCACGGACTCGCACCACTGCTGAGATGCTCGAGGATAAGGACCGTGAAAATCGGGCCTTGAGGTTAGAGCTCTTCAATACCCGTGCTGACCACTGGGCCACATTGACTCGGTTCGCACCGGCGGTGCAAGCTGGATATTCGGATATGCGCGATCTCTATCCTGTGAGATCTGCTCTGCCAGACGTGATGGGTTGGCGTGATGTAGGAGGCATCACCCCACCTCGCGGTCCCCGCAGGCCACCGTCTGTTGGTCCAAGACCTCATCCTAGCCCCTATGGTCCACAAGCTCCGCGAGATCGTCTGTTTCCGGATGATCATGTTGAGCTTCCAGGCTATGGAGGTGACTTCTACGAGGACTACTACGGATCGGTCTGAGTTAGTGGTAGTATCACTAGTTCGCACTAGCTGTGTCGTCTATCGTCCCGCGTGACTCGTGGGATATGACCTAGTTTGTACTCTTTCCGGAGGTGTAGAAAAATAATGTATAGGAGCTTGGGATGCCTCCGATGAGATGTAATCCTCTTTCACCGTAATAGTACTTTGTTTGGTCTTGTACTAAACCCTGTATGGTGTGTATGACGATGGAATAAAGAAGCAGTTTCTGTATTTACCATGTCATACGGATGATCATCTTGCATTTCGAGTTATTCCTTACATTTTATATCCTATGTCGGAATTTTATCATCCTGACTAAATCATTGTCTTGTTTACCTAGGATGGTCAACACGCGCACTAACCCTGCTCCTCAAGAGCAGGCCGAAGGCAGTGAAGTCAGGGATGCAAATCTGCCTCATCCTCCTTCCCTAGCCGAGGTTATGATGGAAGCTGAGAGAAACAAGCGGGAGACCAACCGTTTGTTGGAGCGTATTGAACAGAACACAGCACACCATCAGAGGACTAACGTGGTGTCACTCAGTGATTTTATCAAATTACATCCACCCACGTTCCACCACTCCGTCGAGCCTCTCGACGCTGATGACTGGCTTCGCAGTATCTCTCACAAACTGCGTTCCGCGCTGGTAGCGGAGGCTGACAAGGTCACCTTTGCTGCATATCATCTTGAAGGCCCCGCCAGTCTATGGTGGGAGAATTATGGAGCTATGCGCCCAGCGGGCCATGTCACTACTTGGGCTGAATTCAGCGAGGCTTTCCGTGAACATCACATTCCGGAGGGTCTCATGGACCGTAAACGTGAGGAATTTTGCAATTTCACCCAAGGCCGACTCTCTGTGGATGCTTACAGCAGGGAGTTTGGTAATCTCGCACGATATGCAACTGAGGAAGTGTCTACTGATGCCAAGAAGCAAGCAAGGTTCCGTAAGGGCCTTAGTCCTGAGCTTCGCCGTGACCTCCGTCTGCATGAGTGCACATCTTTTCAGAAACTTGTCAACAAAGCCATCAGTGCTGAAACTGGTCAGACTGACTATGACGCAACACGCAAGCATGGCCGTGACATGGGTTCCTCATCCGGTGCTGGTCCTCAGAAGCGCCGCGTGTGGGTGCCCAACACCGCCCTGCCACCCAGGTTCACACCGAGGCCATCTTTCCAGGCGCCTCGCCCTGTTCAACAGTCTGCACCGGCCAAGCCCTATGGGGGTCCAACCAACAATGCTCCTCCACGTACCAGTTCCGTGACTTGTTTCAAGTGTGGGGAATCTGGCCACTATATGCGTGAGTGTCCCCAGACCAACCCCAACCAGTCTGCTAAAGCTGTTGGCCGTGGCAAGCCGACAGGAAAAGTATTCCACGCCAAGCCGGTCACCGCCTCACGTGGCCATGTCAACTGTATCTCTGCCGAAGAAGCTCAAGAGGATCCCAACGTCGTTCTCGGTACGCTTCTTGTTAATTGCCACCCGGCATCTGTTCTTTTCGATACAGGAGCCTCTCATTCTTTTATATCCGAAAATTATGCTCGTTTGCATAACGTCGCATTCGGTGATATGCCAACCTCTATGGTAATTCAAACTCCGGGATCCAAATGGCAAACTTCTAGAGTAAGCCATGGAAATGAAATCCAAGTCGACAGACTTGTTTTCCTCGCGTCTTTGATAGCCCTTAAATCTTCAGATATTAATATCATTCTGGGTATGGACTGGATGTCAGCTCATCATGCCCAAATTGATTGCTTCTCTAGGACTGTTCAACTCACCCATCCTTCGGGGAAGATAGTCAATGTCTTGACCCGAATAGCCAAGCGACAGTTATATTCTCTTAACGCCAGCCCTTTGCCAGACCTTGAGGACGTTCCGGTAGTCCGTGACTTCCCGGATGTCTTCCCAGAGGAATTGCCAGGTGTTCCACCTGACAGGGATGTTGAGTTCGTAATAGACCTCATCCCAGGAACCGTTCCGATTGCTAGAAGACCTTATAAGATGGCACCACTAGAACTAGCCGAGCTTAAGAAACAACTCGATGAGTCCTTGAAAAAGGGTTTCATCCGCCCTAGTTCATCTCCGTGGGCTTGCCCCGTCCTATTCGTCAAGAAGAAGGATGGTACGGACCGGATGGTTGTAGATTACCGACCTGTCAATTTGGTCACAATCAAGAACAAATATCCGCTTCCCAGGATCAACGACCTGTATGATCAGCTCGCTGGATCCTCAGTCTTCTCCAAGATGGATTTGAGGTTGGGCTACCATCAAATCAAAATCAGAAACGGGGACATTCCTAAAACGGCCTTTGTTACTCGTTATGGCCAATACGAGTACACCGTCATGTCCTTCGGTTTAACCAACGCTCCAGCCACCTTTTCTCGGTTAATGAACTCAATCTTCATGGAGTATTTGGATAAATTCGTCGTGGTTTACCTCGATGATATACTCATCTACTCCAAGAACGAGGAGGAACATGCCGAACATCTAAGGCTAGTGTTGAAGAAACTTCGAGAGCATCGCCTTTATGCCAAATTTTCTAAATGTGAATTCTGGTTGTCAGAAGTGACCTATCTGGGTCATGTAATATCTGGTAAAGGTATTGCTGTTAACCCTGAGCGAGTTCAAGCCGTCCTTAATTGGACTCCACCTGAATCGGTCAAGCAAGTTCGGAGTTTTCTGGGCTTAGCGAGCTATTGTCGTCGCTTTGTCGAGAACTTCTCCAAAGTTGCTAAACCTCTAACCGAACTCCTCAAGAAAGATAAGAAGTTCGAATGGACTCCACAATGTGAGCACAGCTTTCAGGAACTGAAAAGACGCCTGACCTCTGCTCCCGTACTGGTACCGCCAGACTTCTCCAAGGACTTTGTTATCTACTGCGACGCCTCGCGACAAGGACTAGGTTGCATTCTCATGCAAGATCGACACGTAATTGCCTACGCTTCACGGCAATTGCACCCACATGAGGAGAATTATCCTACTCATGATCTAGAGCTTGCAGCCGTAGTCTATGCACTCAAGACCTGGCGACATTACCTCCTCGGTAACCGTTGCGAAATATTCACTGATCACCAAAGTCTGAAGTACATTTTCACCCAACCGGATCTGAATCTCAGGCAAAGACGTTGGGTTGAGTTGATCACAGACTTCGACTTAGGAATAACCTACACCCCAGGGAAAGCCAACGTCATGGCTGATGCGCTAAGTCGTAAATCTTATTGTAACAACCTGATGTTACAACAAAGTCAACCGCTTCTCCATGAGGAATTTCGGAAGCTTAACCTTCACATTGTTCCTCAAGGTTTTCTTTCCACCTTGGTGGCAAAACCTACCCTTACGGATCAGATTATCAAAGCACAGAAGGTAGATCCGGGAATTTCCCGCATCAAGAGAAACATCCAGAAAGGAATTGCGAATTGCTTCTCCATTAATGATCAAGGGGTCGTATACTTCGGGAATCGACTAGTGGTTCCCAAAGTGCGAAACCTGAGGCGATTGATCCTTAAGGAAGCTCATGAATCTCCTCTCTCCATTCATCCCGGTAGTACTAAGATGTATCAGGACCTACGCCAGAGGTTCTGGTGGACTAGGATGAAGAGAGAAATTGCTCAGTATATTGCTAATTGCGACGTCTGTCGCCGTGTAAAAGCAGAGCATCAACGGCCTGCTGGCACCCTTCAACCCTTAGCTATTCCTGAATGGAAATGGGATAAAATTGGTATGGATTTCATTACCGGTTTTCCCAGGACCAAGAGAGGGAATAATGCTATCTTCGTCGTTGTCGATCGTCTTTCCAAAGTAGCCCATTTCCTACCTGTTCGTGAGAGTATAACCGCTAGTCAGTTGGCAGACTTATACATCTCCCGATAGTGTCTCTCCATGGTGTTCCTTTGGAAATTAACTCGGATCGAGGAAGTCTTTTCACCTCTCGATTTTGGGAAAGTTTCCAAAATGCTATGGGAACCCGTCTCTCCTTTAGCACCGCTTTCCACCCTCAGTCGAGTGGTCAAGTGGAACGCGTCAACCAGATTCTAGAAGACATGCTTCGAGCCTCTGTTATCTCATTCGGAATGGACTGGGAGAAGTGCCTTCCATTTGCCGAATTCGCTTACAACAACAGCTATCAATCTAGCTTGGGTAAAGCCCCTTTTGAAGTTCTCTATGGACGACGGTGTCGAACACCCCTTAACTGGTCAGAGACCGGGGAAAGACAATTCTTTGGCCCGGATATGATTCAGGAAGCAGAAGAACAAGTTCGTATCGTTCGTGAAAAGTTGAAAACAGCCCAATCTCGTCAAAAGAGTCAATATGACCGAAAACATAAGGCTATGACTTTCGAGGTTGACGAGAAGGCTTATCTTCGGGTCACCCCTCTGAAGGGAACCCATCGTTTCGGTATCAAAGGCAAATTGGCTCCTCGTTACATTGGACCTTTTCGCATTCTCGCCAAACGAGGAGAAGTTGCCTACCAGTTGGAACTACCTCCGCACCTCTCCAGAGTCCACGATGTCTTCCACGTTTCTCAACTCAGGCGTTGCTTCTCGGATCCTATCCGTGGAGTGGACCACGAAACGCTTGATCTCCAAGATAATCTTACATATCAAGAGTACCCCATTCGTATCCTCGATCAGGCCGAACGTACCACCCGACGTCATAATATCAAGTTTCTCAAAGTACAATGGTCGCACCATTCTGAGGATGAAGCAACTTGGGAAAGGGAGGATCGTCTTCGACTCGAGTATCCCGCCTTCTTCCCGGAGGAACCCAAATCTCGGGACGAGATTCTTTTGTGTGGGGGTGAGTTGTCACACCCTAGCTAGTCATGCATCAGAGTGTGTGCATCATGTTTAAAATTCCATTTATTTTTGAAATGGGGATTTGTGAAACCCTCAGAATCATTTATGAAAATGACCCAAATAAAAATTTCTCCAAAAGGGTCCAAGAAAATGCTCATGTTGCTCTCTGAAAATATTGGACAGAGATAAAAATCAAATCAATATTTTAAGAGCTCATAGGTATTTATTTTGGGCATTTGGAATTAATGCATAAATATTTGCATTGGAAATATATTAGTTATATATATTAATATATGTCCAAAAATTATGCCACCTGTTGGGGAGCTCTGGAATAATATATCTAGCTCCTGCAAAAATTGGCATAAGGTAAATAAATGATTTAATATTTTATTTAAATCAAACAAATGTCAGAAAAATTAGAAAACAGAAATAAAAGAGGGAAACCTTACTTGGGCTTCTTACCTGGCGCCTCTGGCCCAGCAAGCCGGCCCAGCCAGCAGGCGGCCCAGCCCGCCTCCCCCTCTGTCGTCTTCGTCCTCGATAGAGGGAGGGGAGTGTGCCCGGCGCGCGCGCGTGCCACCGCGCCACGCCACCAGCTCGCCTGCCTGCCTGCCTCTCCCCTCCTCGTCTGGATGGCCTGGAACGACGCCACGCCCTCCCCCCGTACTCTCTCACTCTCCCCCGGTTCTTCCTCTCCTCTCCCTCGCTCTCTCTCTCCCGTGTCCGAACGCAACCATCGCCGCCGTTCGCCATAGCAGCCGCCACCGGCCTCCCCTCGCCTCCCCGACACGCGCAGGAGCTCCGCCCCTCGCCCTGAAGCTCTCCGTCAAGCCACAAGACGCCGGACGCCCTGTGGAGCCGCCGTCGCCATCGTCTTCCTCCTCGGGCTCCGACCACCATCGCCGTCGATTCGCCGTCTCCAGTGCGTCCCCGAGCCCGCTTCGACGCCCGCTGCAACCGCGGTGAGCTACGCCACCGTTTCCCTCTTTCTCCCCCTCGTTCCCGCGCCGTAACCCCGTTCCCCACCACGGCCGAACCTCCGCCGTCGCCGAGCTCGCCGTCGACGCAGCTCCGGTGACCATTTGGTCACCCCGGCGAGTCCAACAAGTTCGTAAGGCCCCGTAGAGCATCCCTAGCGCCTCGCTTCGCTCGCCTTCGAGCTCCAACCCCGTTTCCGTGCACGACCGAACCCCGGCGGCCGCAGCCGAGCTCGCCGCCGTCGACTCCGGCCACCCCAGGCCCAGCCACGGCCACCGCCCGACGCGCCATCGAGCTAGCTTTCCAACGCACCTAGCCGCACGCCGTTTGGAGCACCACAGAGGAAACCCGAGGCACCTGTACGCCGCGGACCTCGCCGGCGACTAACCGCCGGCGGGTTTGACCTGTTCGACCTGGGGTTTGACCCCCCCAGAGTCACTGACGCGTGGGCCCCGTCGGCCAGGTGGTTAGTTTAGCGCTAATCACTGTTAGTTAACCCCCCTGACACTGACCAGTGGGCCCCAGCGCCACTAATTCTTAATTAGGATTAATCTAACCTCTGTTAACCCCCCCCCCCCCTGTCACTGACGTGTGGACCCCACACGTCAGGTTTGACCCCAGCCAGCCGCAGTTGACCGCTGACGTCATGCTGACGTCATGCTGGCGCAATATATATATTTCTGGATTTAAATTAAATCAGGAAATTCCAGAATATAATTTAAACTTCAAAAATTCATAACTTTTATTCTGTAACTCCAAATCAGACAAATTATATATGAAAAATGATCAGAAAAATCCAATCTATCCATCTGTACTATTTTCATGCATGACTAAACAAGTTAACTTGATGTTTAATGCAGAACAAGGAAAAGCACTTTAAAAGGCCATGTTTGAGTTTGAAATTTGAATCTTTGATTCAAATTGGTTCAAACCCTTCTGGTTTTAGTTGCATTAGCCCAACACACTCATATTGCCATGTTTCATGCATGCATCATATTGTTGCACATTGTTTGGTGATGGTTGTGTATCGGTGTCCTTTGCGACAGGTTCTGCCTCCGAGGAGTACCGTGATTACCCTAACGAAGAACCGTATCAGTGCATCGAACCATCAGGCAAGCAACCAACCATTTGATCATATCGATACAATCCCATGTTCTCGCTCCTGCTCTCTTTTACTGCATTAAGACAACGCGATTCAAACTGCTGTGTGCTACGGTAGTTGAACCCATTTCCTCTGCATAACCTGTCATTGCCACAGTAACTAGATGAAACCCACTAGCATGTGTAGGAGTTGATTGAGCCATATGTATGTGTTGTTCCTACCTTGCTATGCCTGCTATGCTTAGAGTCGTGTCAGGTCTGGTTCATCTGGGTGATGGGCTAGAGTGAAATGATTATGTCGGTAATGAGAGTGGTGTGGTGAACACGATTTGGTAAAGGTATCGATGAGAGGCCATGTAGGAGTACATGGTGGGTTGTTTCATTGAAGCCGACCTTAAGCACTGAGATCTGTATGTGTGATTTAAGAATCAGCTACTACCATGCATTGGGCCCGAAACCAATGGACCCTCTCGGCTTCTTATTCACCCTAGTTCTCCGTCCAGGAGTTGCAAGTAGTTTCTGGTGTTTGTAGCCTACTGGAGGCCGTGGACAGCGCTGACCGTAGGGGTGGGCTGTGATGCGGTAGGTACGTGGCACGGTGTACCGAATACCCGTTAGGTATCTCGGGAACCCTGTTCACATCGTTCGGGGCCGTATGGGAAACCTCGGCCGGACTCCCTGCGGATGGAACCTGGATAGGCGATAAACCTGGACTGGAGGCTTAGGTGATTAGGTAGGTCGTGGCCGACACCCACGTTGGGCTTCCGCTTGAAGGTTGCCGAGTACATGTCGTGTAAACGACGGTAAGTGGTGAGAGCGTGTATGAAGAAGTACACCCCTGCAGGGTTAACATGATCTATTCGAATAGCCGCGTCCGCGGTAAAGGACTACTTGGTTGCCTATACAGTTCATAGACAAGTAAATGGAAACTACTAAAAGCCTCAAGATAAGTGTGAGTGCCGAGGATGGCTCTTCCGTAGGAAGACGGAGGCGGATCCTCGGTAGTGTATTGAAGTGGTGAGTAGTGGACTCGTGTGCGCAAAACCATTTCAAGTTGAAGTATCGTAGGATAGTCTAGCCAAGAGTCAAAGCTGGCTTGCTGCAATAACTCCACCAACCCTTCTTGATAATATGCATGTATGTAGGATCTGATGTAAGTCTTGCTGAGTACCTTTGTACTCATGTTGCTATAATTTACATTTTTACAGAAGACGCTGCAACCCCTTCTGATGGGTTCTATGTAGACGTTGACATCAACGAGTAGGCTAAAGGCCCAGGTGGTGACCCTGAGCTTATGAAGGACCACGTAGTATAGTTAGGCTTTCCAAGCCTCTTTTATTTTACTAGTTGTCTGTACTCAGACAAGTTACTTCCGCTGTTGGTTTGTATGACTGCATGACTTGAATGCTGGGTCGTGAGACCCGTACCTTTGTGTATGTTATGTATGGCTCCCTGAGCCTTAAATAAAGTACTTGTGTCGTAGAGTCATGTTGTGATGCTTCGTTGTATTTGCACATATCGAGCATATTGTGTGTATGATTGAAATGCTTGGTATGTGTGGGATCTGACTACCTAGTTGTTTATCTTTAGTAGCCTCTCTTACCGGGAAATGTCTCCTAGTGTTACCGCTGAGCCATGGTAGCTTGCTACTGCTCTGGAACACTTAGGCTGGCCGGCATGTGTCCTTCTTCGTTCCTGTGTCTGTCCCTTCGGGGAAATGTCACGCATTGAGTACCGGAGTCCTGTTAGCCCGCTACAGCCCGGTTTACCGGAGTCCTGCTAGCCCAGTGCTACAGCCCGGACCCACTTGCTGATGACCGACACGTTCGAAGCTGGGTCATGGATGCCTGTCCCTGTAAGTCTGTGCCACTTTGGGTTTACGACTAGTCATGTCAGCCCGGGCTCCTTATCATATGGATGCTAGCGACACTATCATATACGTGAGCCAAAATGCGCAAACGGTCCCGGGCAAAGGTAAGGCGACACCCGTGGGGATACCGTGCGTGAGGCCGCAAAGTGATATGAGGTGTTACCGGCTAGATCGATGTGACATCGAGTCGGGGTCCTGACAAATAAGTACCTTCGGAGACACCTGTAGAGCACCTTTATAATCACCCAGTTACGTTGTGACGTTTGGTAGCACACAAAGTGTTCCTCCGGTAAAAGGGAGTTGCATAATCTCATAGTCATAGGAACATGTATAAGTCATGAAGAAAGCAATAGTAACAAACTAAACGATCAAGTGCTATGCTAACGGAATGGGTCAAGTCAATTACATCATTCTCTAATGATGTGACCTCATTAATCAAATGACAACTCATGTCTATGGCTAGGAAACTTAACCATCTTTGATTCAACGAGCTAGTCAAGTAGAGGCATACTAGTGACACTTTGTTTGTCTATGTATTCACACATGTATTATGTTTCCGGTTAATACAATTCTAGCATGAATAATAAACATTTATCATGATATAAGGAAATAAATAATAACTTTATTATTGCCTGTAGGCCATATTTCCTTTAGTCTCCCACTTGCACTAGAGTCAATAATCTAGTTCACATCACCATGTGATTTAATACCAATAGTTCACATCACCATGTGATTAACACCCATAGTTCACATCGTCATGTGACCAACACCCAAAGGGTTTACTAGATTCAATAATCTAGTTCACATCTCTATGTGATTTGCACCCAAAGAGTACTAAGGTGTGATCATGTTTTGCTTGTGAGAGAAGTTTAGTCAACGGGTCTGCCACATTCAGATGCGTAAGTATTTTGCAAATTTCTATGTCAACAATGCTTTGCACTAAGCTACTCTAGCTAATTGCTCCCACTTTCAATATGTATCCAGATTGAGACTTTGAGTCATCTGGATCAGTGTCAAAACTTGCATCAACGTAACCTTTTACGATGAACCTTATGTCATCTCCATAATCGAGAAACATATCCATATTCCACTAAGGATAATTTTGACCAATGTCCAGTGATCTACCCCTAGATCACTATTGTACTCCCTTGCCAAACTCATGGCAGGGTATAAAATAGGTCTGGTACACAGCATGGCATACTTTATAGAACCTATGGCTGAGGCATAGGGAATGACTTTCATTCTCTCTCTATCTTCTGTCGTGGTCGGGTTTTGAGTCTTACTCAACTTCACACCTTTGTAACACGAGCAAGAACTCCTTCTTTGACTGTTCCATTTTGAACTACTTCAAAATCTTGTCAAGGTATGTACTCATTGAAAAACTTATCAAGCGTCTTGATCTATCTCTATAGATCTTGATGCTCAATATGTAAGAAGCTTCACCGAGGTCTTTCTTTGAAAAACTCCTTTCAAACATTCCTTTATGCTTTGCAAAATAAATCTACATTATCTCCGATCAACAATATGTCATACACATATACTTATCAGAAATGTTGTAGTGCTCCCACTCACTTTCTTGTAAATACAGGCTTCACCGCAAGTCTGTATAAAACTATATGCTTTGATCAACTTATCAAAGCGTTTATTCCAACTCCGAGAGGCTTGCACCAGGCCATAAATGGATCGCTGGAGCTTGCACACTTTGTTAGCTCCCTTTGGATTGACAAAACCTTCCGGTTGCATCATATACAACTCTTCTTCCAGAAATCCATTCAGGAATGCAGTTTTGACATCCATCTGCCAAATTTCATAATCATAAAAAGTGGCAATTGCTAACATGATTCGAACAGACTTAAGCATAAATACGAGTGAGAAACTCTCATCGTAGTCAACACCTTGAACTTGTCGAAAACCTTTTTGCGACAATTCTAGCTTTGTAGATGGTAACACTACTATCAGCGTCCGTCTTCCTCTTGAAGATCCATTTAATCTCAATGGCTCGCCGATCATTGGGTAAGTCAATCAAAGTCCATACTTTGCTCTCATACATGGATCTCATCTCAGATTTCACGGCCTCAAGCCATTTCGCGGAATCTGGGCTCATCATCGCTTCCTCATAGTTCGTAGGTTCATCATGGTCAAGTAACATGACCTCCAGAACAGGATTACCGTACCACTATGGTGCGGATCTCACTCTGATTTACCTACGAGGTTCGGTAGTAACTTGATCTGAAGTTACATGATTATCATCATTAGCTTCCTCACTAATTGGTGTGGTAGTCACAAGAACAGATTTCTGTGATGAACTACTTTCTAATAAGGGAACAGGTACATTTACCTCATCAAGTTCTACTTTCCTCCCACTCACTTCTTTCGAGAGAAACTCCTTCTCTAGAAAGGATCCATTCTCCGCAATGAATATCTTGCCTTCGGATCTGTGATAGAAGGTGTATCCAAAATTTTCTTTTGGATATCCTATGAAGATTTACTTCTCCGATTTGGGTTCGAGCTTATCATGTTGAAACTTTTTCACATAAGCATCACAGTCCCAAACTTTAAGAAATGACATCTTAGGTTTCTCGCCAAACCACAGTTCATACGGTGTCATCTCAACAGATTTAGATGGTGCCCTATTTAACGTGAATGTAGTTGTCTCTAATGCATAACCCCAAAACGATAGTGGTAATCGGTAAGAGACATCATAGATCGCACCATATCTAATAAAGAACGGTTACGACGTTCGAACACACCATTACACTGTGGTGTTCCAGGTGGCGTGAGTAGTGAAACTATTTCACATTGTTTTAACTGAAGGCCAAACTCGTAACTCAAATATTTTACTTCTGCGATCATATCGTAGAAACTTTTATGTTTGTTACGACGATTCTCCACTTCACTCTGAAATTCTTTGAACTTTTCAAATATTTCAGACTTGTGTTTCATCAAGTAGATATACTCATATCTACTCAAATCATCTGTGAAGATCAAAAAATAATGATACCTGCCGCGAGCCTCAATATTCATCGGACCACATACATCAGTATGTATGATTTCCAACAAATCTGTTGCTCGCTCCATTGTTCCAGAGAACGAAGTCTTAGTCATCTTGCCCATGAGGCATGGTTCGCAAGTATCAAGTGATTCATAATCAAGTGATTCCAAAATCCCATCAGCGTGGAGTTTCTTCATGCGCTTTACATCAATATGACCTAAACGGCAGTGCCACAAATAAGTTGCACTATCATTATTAACATTGCATCTTTTGACTTCAATATTATGAATATGTGTATCACTACGATCGAGATCCAACAAACCATTTTCATTGGGTGTATGACCATAGAAGATTTTATTCATATAAATAGAACAACAATTATTCTCTAGTTTACATGAATAGCCGTATTGCAATAAACATGATCCAATCATATTCATGCTCAACGCAAACACTAAATAACATTTATTTTAGGTTTAACACTAATCCTGAAAGTATAGGGAGTGTGCGATGATGATCATATCAATCTTGGAACCATTTCCAATACACATCGTCACTTCACCCTTAACTAGTCTCTGTTTATTCTGCAACTCCCATTTCGAGTTACTATTCTTAGCAACTGAACTAGTATCAAATACTGAGGGGTTGCTATAAACACCAGTAAAGTACACATCAATAACATGTATATCAAATATACCTATGTTCACTTTGCCATCCTTCTTATCCGCCAATTACTTGGGGTAGTTCCGCTTCCAGTGACCAGTCCCTTTGGAGTAGAAGCACTCAGTTTCAGGCTTAGGTCCAGACTTGGGTTTTTCACTTGAGCAGCAACTTGCTTGCTGTTCTTCTTGAAGTTCCCCTTGATGCTTTTCTTGATTTCTACCTTCATCGATTTCAGCATCACGAAGAGCTTGGGAATCGTTTCCGTTATCCCTTGCATATTATAGTTCATCACGAAGTTCTACTAACTTGGTGATGGTGACTAGAGAATTCTGTCAATCACTATTTTATCTGGAAGATTAACTCCCACTTGATTCAAGCGATTGTAGTACCTAGACAGTCTGAGCACATGCTCACTGCTTGAGCTATTCTCCTCCATCTTTTAGCTATAGAACTTGTTGGAGACTTCATATCTCTCAACTCGGGTATTTGCTTGAAATATTAACTTCAATTCCTGGAACATCTCATATGGTCCATGACATTCAAAACGTCTTTGAAGTCCCGATTCTAAGCCGTTTAAGCATGGTGCACTAAACTATCAAGTAGTCATCATATTGAGCTAGCCAAACGTTCATAACATCTGCATATGCTCCTGCAATAGGTTTGTCACCTAGCGGTGCATCAAGGGCATAATTCTTCTGTGCAGCAACGAGGATAAACCTCAGATCACGGATCCAATCCGCATCATTGCTACTAATATTTTTCAACTTAGTTTTCTCTAGGAACATATCAAAAATAAAACAGGGGAGCTAAACACGAGCAATTGATCTACAACATAGATATGCTAATACTACCAGGACTAAGTTCATGATAAATTAAAGTTTAATTAATCATATTACTTAAGAACTCCCACTTAGATAGACATCTCTCTAATCATCTAAGTGATCACGTGATCCAAATCAACTAAACCATAACCGATTATCACGTGAAATGGAGTAGTTTTCAATGGTGAACATCACTATGTTGATCATATCTACTATATGATTCACGCTCGACCTTTCGGTCTCAGTGTTCCGAGGCCATATCTGCATATGCTAGGCTCGTCAAGTTTAATCTGAGTATTCTGCGTGTGCAAAACTGGCTTGCACCTGTTGTAGATGGACGTAGAGCTTATCACACCCGATCATCACGTGATGTATGGGCACAACAAACTTTGGCAACGGTGCATACTCAGGGAGAACACTTTTATCTTGAAATTTAGTGAGAGATCATCTTATAATGCTACCGTCAATCAAAGCAAGATAAGATGCATAAAAGATAAACATCACATGCAATCAATATAAGTGATATGATATGGCCATCATCATCTTGTGCTTGTGATCTGCATCTCCGAAGCACCGTCATGATCACCATCGTCACCGGCGCGACACCTTGATCTCCATCGTAGCATCGTTGTCGTCTCGCCAATCTTATGCTTCCACGACTATCGCTACCGCTTAGTGATAAAGTAAAGCATTACAGGGCGATTGCATTGCATACAATAAAGCGACAACCATATGGCTCCTGCCAGTTGCCGATAACTCGGTTACAAAACATGATCATCTCATACAATAAAAATTTAGCATCATGTCTTGACCATATTACATCACAACATGCCCTGCAAAAACAAGTTAGACGTCCCCTACTTTGTTGTTGCAAGTTTTACATGGCTTCTTGATAATTAGTGAGAGATCATCTTATAATGCTACCGTCAATCAAAGCAAGATAAGATGGATAAAAGATAAACATCACATGCAATCAATATAGGTGATATGATATGGCCATCATCATCTTGTGCTTGTGATCTCCATCTTTGAAGCACCGTCGTGATCACCATCGTCACCGGCGTGACACCTTGATCTCCATCGTAGCATCGTTGTCGTCTCGCCAAGCTTGTGCTTCCACGACTATCGCTACCGCTTAGTGATAAAGTAAAGCATTACATCACGATTGCATTGCATACAATAAAGCGACAACCATATGGCTCCTGCCAGTTGCCGATAACTCGGTTACAAAACATGATCATCTCATACAATAAAATTTAGCATCATGTTTTGACCATATCACATCACAACATGCCCTGCAAAAACAAGTTAGACGTCCTCTACTTTGTTGTTGCAAGTTTTACGTGGCTGCTACTGGGCTTAGCAAGAACCGTTCTTACCTACGCATCAAAACCACAACAATAGTTTGTCAAGTTGGTGTTGTTTTAACCTTCGCAAGGACCGGGCGTAGCCACACTCGGTTCAACTAAAGTTGGAGAAACTGACACCCGCCAGCCACCTGTGTGCAAAGCACGTTGGTAGAACCAGTCTCGCGTAAGCGTACGCGTAATGTCGGCCCGGGCCGCCTCATCCAACAATACCGCCAAACCAAAGTATGACATGCTGGTAAGCAGTATGACTTATATCGTCCATAACTCACTTGTGTTCTACTCGTGCATATGACATCTATGCATAAAACCAGGCTTGGATACCACTCTTGGGGAACGTAATAATTTCAAAAAAAAATCCTACGCACACGCAAGATCATGGTGATGCATAGCAACGAGAGGGGAGAGTGTGTCCACGTACCCTCGTAGACCGAAAGCTGAAGCGTTAGCACAACGCGGTTGATGTAGTCGTACGTCTTCACGATCCGACCGATCAAGTACCAAACGTACGGCACCTCCGAGTTCAGCACACGTTCAGCCCGATGACGTCCCTCGAACTCCGATCCAGCCGAGTGTTGAGGGAGAGTTTCATCAGCACGACGGCGTGGTGACGATGTTGATGTTCTACCGACGCAGGGCTTCGCCTAAGCACTGCTACAGTATTATCGAGATGGACTATGGTGGAGGGGGGCACCGCACACGGCTAAGAGACGATCAACTTGATCAGCTTGTGTGTCGAGAGGTGCCCCCCTGCCCCTGTATATAAAGGAGCAAGGGGGGAGGCGGCCGGCCTAGGAGGAGGGCGCGCCAAGGGGGGGAGTCCTACTCCCACCGGGAGTAGGACTCCTCCTTTCCTTGTTGGAGTAGGAGTGAAGGAAAGAGGAGGAGAGGGAGAAGGAAAAGGGGGCTGCACCCCTTGTCCAATTCGGACCAGAGGGGGGGCGCAGGCCTCCTTCCTTTTGGCCTATCTCCTCTATTCCCGTATGGCCCAATAAGGCCCATATACTTCCCGGCGAATTCTCGTAACTCTTAGGTACTCCGAAAAATACCCGAATCACTCGGAACCTTTCTGAAGTCCGAGTATAGTCGTCAAATATATCGATCTTTACGTCTCGACCATTTCGAGACTCCTCGTCATGTCCCCAATCTCATCCGGGACTCCGAACTCCTTCGGTACATCAAAACATATAAACTCATAATATAACTGTCATCGTAGCGTTAAGCGTGCGGACCCTACGGGTTCGAGAACTATGTAGACATGACCGAGACACGTCTCCGGTCAATAACCAATAGCGGAACCTGGATGCTCATATTGGCTCCTACATATTCTACGAAGATCTTTATCGGTCAAACCGCATAACAAACATACGTTGTTCCCTTTGTCATCGGTATGTTACTTGCCCGAAATTCGATCATCGATATCTCAATACCTAGTTCAATTTCGTTACCTGCAAGTCTCTTTACTCGTTCCGTAACACATCATCCCGCGACTAACTCATTAGTTGCAATGCTTGCAAGGCTTATAGTGATGTGCATTACCGAGTGGGCCCAGAGATACCTCTCCGACAATCGGAGTGACAAATCCTAATCTCGAAATACGCCAACCCAACAAGTACCTTCGGAGACATCTGTAGAGCACCTTTATAATCACCCAATTACGTTGTGACGTTTGGTAGCACAGAAAGTGTTCCTCCGGTAAACGGGAGTTGCATAATCTCATAGTCATAGGAACATGTATAAGTCATGAAGAAAGCAATAGCAACAAACTAAACGATCAAGTGATATGCTAACGGAATGGGTCAAGTCAATTACATCATTCTCTAATGATGTGACCTCATTAATCAAATGACAACTCATGTCTATGGATAGGAAACTTAACCATCTTTGATTCAACGAGCTAGTCAAGTAGAGGCATACTAGTGACACTTTGTTTGTCTATGTATTCACACATGTATTATGTTTCCGGTTAATACAATTCTAGCATGAATAATAAACATTTATCATGATATAAAGAAATAAATAATAACTTTATTATTGCCTCTAGGGCATATTTCCTTCAGTAGTAGCCTTCATGGATCAACCCACTTTGGCGTCCATCACGTGCCTTATGGGCTAGTTTCCAGTGATTTTTTTCCATTTTCATTTTTGATTTAGTTCGACTTTCTCTTCTCCTACAATTTATCTATCCCGAATGTGTTTGATTTTTTAAAATTGTTCAAAAAATTTAAAAATATTCATTAATTTGGTAATATAATCAAATTTAAAAATTGATCGTGAATATAGGACAAATATTGTAGATTTTAAAAAATATTCATGCATTTTAAAAAATTGATATTATTAAATATTTAACCTATTCATGGATCTTAAAAGAATTCATGAACTTTCAAAATACACTAGAATTTTAAAAAACAAAAACAAAAAGGAAAACCTTGAAACAAAAAGATAAAAGAAAATATAGAGGAATTTGGGTTAGGGGAGTGGATGTCAACCAACCTGCCCAAGCTTGAATCCTCACGATGCGAATTTGAAATTTCATTATTTCCAAAATAAAAATATCTTTCCCTACCAACTTCCTCTGAGAAAGCAATAGAAAACCCAGTAAGGGAAAAAACTAAGAAGCACAATAACAAAAAAACATTGAACAAAAATGACCCAAAAATAGAAAAAAAGAACGAAGAAAAGTAGAAAGAGTTTATCACAAATAACTATGATACTCAATAGGTGTCGCCTTCTGCTACCGTTCCTTGAATTGCGGGGGCGGCACTAAGGTACAAAGGAGAGATGCTTTGTGCTCACAGAGTCCAATGGCCCATTTCCCTAAAACAAAGAGGCCCAAGGCCCAGTCAGATGCAAACATTCTATTAAGAGGGACATCCCATATATCACGCTTTGCGACAAGTAGTCGATGATTCGCACAGGTGGCTGCCCACCAGGGTCAGTCCATTTGCAGTGGCACCGCGCAACGAGGTGAAAAATCACCCAAAAAAAAGGAGCGACGCTAGCTGGGAATCAAACCCGTGACTGCCTACTGATGCGCGTGTGCCACTAGCCACTGTGACTAATGAGCTATACCGCCTGATATGAAGCGCGACGCTTAAAGAACTAATGGCAGCAGCAAAACTTAACACTTCTTTGAGATATCATGAACAATTTTCAAAAATTCAAGTACATTTTGAACTTGCAAACATTTTCTAACAAACGCGGCCAATTGTTGGCACTTACTCGCGAAGGAGCATGATCCACCAGACATGCAGTAGGGCGAAGGCTGCCATCTCTAGGGAGCCAAAACCGGCATTTAAAGCTATGTGTATCGCTTGAGATGGCCCGACCCAATTGCTCCAAATGTTGATCGTACGTGTGGGATTCGTCGAGCACGGTTACGCTGCAAGGCAGACGGTTGCCTCGCGTACTGGACCAATGTGGGCAGGCCCAGTAGGACGCATGTAGTCATGCTGACGTCCCTCAATATTTGACCTCTCTTGAACTTTAATTGATATTTTAAAAACTTAAATTTACTAAAAAAATATGAATTTGAATAAATGCTAACATAGTATAAAAATTTGTTAGCACTTCCGAAAACAAATGTCCATGACAATGAAAAAATGTTCCCGCATTTCAAAAACATTTATAAGAATTTTTAAAAGGTATATACTATGTAAAATAAAATATTACCACTAAAAAATGTACGTGTCAATTTATGGAATATTCTCATGTTTCGAAAAAATATCCATGACATTAAAAAATGATATACATAATGTAAAAAAGTTTGCTTAAGTTAAATATATATTTATTTCCATTAAAAATGTACCTGACAATTTAAAGAAATAACCACTTGTTTCCAAAAATGGTTGTTAAATTTTAAAAAATCTTTAGAAAATGTATAAGAAAAGATAGTGTAGTTTTAGAAAACATGCTCATTGCCATTAAAAAGTTGTACAACGTGTATTTAGAAGATGTTACATAGTATTCAAATAAAGTGTTCACGACATGTATTTTATAAAAATAAAGATCATGTATTTGTAAAATGTTCAACATTTATAAAAAAAACGATTCATGTGTGCTCTAAAAATGTATATTGTGTAGTGAGAAAAGGTAGACATGTGTTGGAAAAAATAAATGCGATAAAAATTGACAAAGAAAAATGCAAGAAAAAAACAGAAAGAAACAAAGAAACCAAGAAATTAACAAAAATAAAATCAAAGTATAACAAAGAAAGAAAGAAAAACAAAAAGTTCAATGAGAAAACAAAGTATAATGAAGCTAAAACAAGAAGAGAACTGGTGAATAAACAAACAATACACAAGAGAAAACAAAAAGAAATGAAAAACAAAGAAAACAAAGCAGATCGAATCTACAGGGCGCAGCGAGCAAAGCGCTCTAATGGGACGACCCACACTGTAGGTCCAGAAAGAGCAACGAATTCCTCTGCAGTTTGGTGCAAAATGCGTCATATAGGGATTTTGTTAATATCCCCATTGTATTGGCACAAAGCAAGAAAACGTCAATGGCACTAAGTCCATCTCACACTGTAGGTCCAGAAAGAGCAACGAAATCCTGCTAATTTCGTTAATATTCCGCATAGTATCAAAATCACTAGTTTTTTTTAGAGGGAAATCACTAGTTGAGGAGTACTCCTTCCAAAGATCACTTTCATCTCCCCACGTTGCGGCAAGTAGCACGCTGCATGTGCGCCACTTGTCAACCTGAGAGTTTTTCCTTTTTTCGTAGATCTGTTAATTCAAAACATTTTAACTCCTAACTCGTGGGTCCAAATCTCAAACCGTTTTCACCGTTGGATCCCTCACGTCATGTAACACCCTGGTTTTGACCCTTTCCTTTTTCTTTTTGATTTATTGGTTTTCGCTCTGATTTTTCTTTGGAGTGGATCTGTGGCCTTACAAACTGGGAGATCATCATCATTTCTTCTTTCAAGTGGCTCATCATTCTCAAAACTTTCTCAAGATGATGTCATTTCCATTCTAGCCCAACCCTAAAATTCTTTTCTAAGGAATATTTCCTTTTCTATTAGAAGAATAATAATGTCTACCCTAGGTTGTGAAGCAACCTATATTTCTGTCACTCCCAAAATTTCCAAATAATTCTCATAATTTCTTTGGGTCATATGTTGCTCAAAAATGCCCAAACTTTCCTTTCCTAGCCCAAGAATAATTCCCCAATAATTATTCTTTATTTCTGTCCAGTGTGGCTTTCTGTGAAGAAAGTGCCACCTAGCCTTTCTTGATTGCTCCCAAACATTTTGGGCATAATATATCATCCAAATCATTGCCTCATACAAAACTTCAACTTTATTTTACTAGCCAATCTTCCTCGGCAATTTTTTAAAGTTTCTGTCAGACATAAGGCATTGTAAAGGAAGTAATAGATAGGAGAATCCAAATGAGTCAACATTTTGCACACTCCTTCATGTGCTCATATTATCACACTCCTCCAATTTTCAACTCCATCCAAGCATCTATGTGAGCACAGGACCAAATCTTTGTTTATGTCCAAATTTTTAGTTAGTTAAGCAAGTATATTTTATCTTGTTCCATTATGGCTGAAAATTTACCAAAGAATTCTCCTACCCATATAACCTCGCTCCACCAATTTTGGGATCATTTCATCAAGCCAATATTTCTCTAGAATTATTTCAAGTTTCTGGACAGAGGGGATAGCTATGAAGAAAGTACCATTTTGACTTGTCCATTTGGTATGAAATTTTTACAGCACCTTCATATGACCAAATAATTATGCCTTGCCAAATTTGAGCTCAAGTTGATACTCCATGTGAGTGCATCATCCAAATCTCATTTCTGGACCAATTATGAAGTTACAAAGCAACCTTGTTGTTTTGTGCTCCATTTCCCTCCAAATCTCCAGGATTATTGTCCTTCCTTACATAAATCTCCCAGTCATCAATTTCCATCCTTAGCTCTTCCCTGTTGATCACCAGTGCGTAGCCAAGTTTGCTACATCAAACTTCAGACGATCACTACCATTTAACCACAATACCCCAGATCAAGCCATAGCCTCATTAATGATTTATATTGGAAGGACTATCAGCTAGACAACATTTTGGGTGCTAGAGAGCATTGAATGCCCCGGTTCATGTGGTGACTATGACGATGGCACACCTGTGCACGCGCTCTGCTCGCTGGGCCGCATCCAGAGCGTCGTTTGTGCTTCAGCCCCTCTTCCTCTCGTCGTCTTCGCACGCGTGATCTTGTCTAGCCGCTTCCACTCGTCGTCGCCGTATCCCTGGACCCCTCTTCCCCTCCGGAAACCTCCTCGTCGGCGCTCGCTGTCGCGCGCCCACGGGCGAACAATGGCGGTTCGGCTTTAATGGCGCTCATCTCTTCTTCCCCGTGCCCCCTTGGCTCCCTCTGCCCCTGTGAGTGAAGGAAATATGCCCTAGAGGCAATAATAAAGTTATTATTTATTTCCTTATATCATGATAAATGTTTATTATTCATGCTAGAATTGTATTAACCGGAAACATAATACATGTGTGAATACATAGACAAACAAAGTGTCACTAGTATGCCTCTACTTGACTAGCTCGTTAATCAAAGATGGTTATGTTTCCTAACCATGAACAATGAGTTGTTATTTGATTAACGGGATCACATCATTAAGTGAATGATCTGATTGACATGACCCATTCCATTAGCTTAGCACCCGATCGTTTAGTATGTTGCTATTGCTTTCTTCATGACTTATACATGTTCCTATGACTATGAGATTATGCAACTCCCGTTTGCCGGAGGAACACTTTGTGTGCTACCAAACGTCACAACGTAACTGGGTGATTATAAAGGAGCTCTACAGGTGTCTCCAAAGGTACATGTTGGGTTGGCGTATTTCGAGATTAGGATTTGTCACTCCGATTGTCGGAGAGGTATCTCTGGGCCCTCTCGGTAATGCACATCACTTAAGCCTTGCAAGCATTGCAACTAATGAGTTAGTTGCGGGATGATGTATTACAGAACGAGTAAAGAGACTTGCCGGTAACGAGATTGAACTAGGTATTGGAATACCGACGATCGAATCTCGGGCAAGTAACATACCGATGATAAAGGGAACACCATATGTTGTTATGCGGTCTGACCGATAAAGATCTTCGTAGAATATGTAGGAGCCAATATGAGCATCCAGGTTCTGCTATTGGTTATTGACCGGAGACGTGTCTCGGTCATGTCTACATTGTTCTCGAACCCGTAGGGTCCGCACGCTTAAGGTTACGATGACAGTTATATTATGAGTTTATGCATTTTGATGTACCGAAGTTTGTTCGGAGTCCCGGATGTGATCACAGACATGACGAGGAGTCTCGAAATGGTCGAGACATAAAGATTGATATATTGGAAGCCTATGTTTGGATAACGGAAGTGTTCCGGGTGAAATCGGGATTTTACCGGAGTACCGGGAGGTTACCGGAACCCCCCGGGAGCTATATGGGCCATAGTGGGCCTTAGTGGAAAAGAGAAGGGGCTGCCCAAAGTGGGCGGCGTGCCCCTCCCCTCCCTTGGTCCAAATAGGACAAGGAGAGGGGGCCGGCCACCCTCTCTCTTTCCCCCCCTCCGTGAATCTTATTCCAACTAGGATTGGGGGGGGGGATCCTACTCCCAGAGGGAGTAGGACTCTCCTGGCGCGCCTCTCCTAGGCCGGCCGCACCCCCCCTTTGGTCCTTTATATACTGAGGAGGGGAACCCCAGAAAAACACAAGTTGATCCACGTGATCTTATTCTTAGCCGTGTGTGGTGCCCCTTCCACCATAGTCCTCGATAATATTGTAGCGGTGCTTAGGCGAAGCCCTGCGACAGTAGTACATCAAGATCGTCACCACGCCGTCGTGCTGACGGAACTCTTCCCCGACACTTTGCTGGATCGGAGTCCGGGGATCGTCATCGAGCTGAACGTGTGCTAGAACTCGGAGGTGCCGTAGTTTCGGTGCTTGATCGGTCGGGCCATGGAGACGTACGACTACATCAACCAAACGCTTCCGTTGTCGATCTACAAGGTATGTAGATCACACTCTCCCCTCGTTGCTATGCATCATCATGATCTTGCGTGTGCGTAGGAATTTTTTGAAATTACTACGTTCCCCAACAGTGGCATCCGAGCCTAGGTTTTATATGTTGATGTTATATGCACGAGTAGAACACAAGTGAGTTGTGGGCGATATAAGTCATACTGCTTACCAGCATGTCATACTTTGGTTCGGCGGTATTGTTGGACGAAGCGGCCCAGACCGACATTACGCGTACGCTTACGCGAGACCGGTTCTCCCGACGTGCTTTGCACAGAGGTGGCTTGCGGGTGACAGTTTCTCCAACTTTAGTTGAACCAAGTGTGGCTACGCCCGGTCCTTGCGAAGGTTAAAACAGCACCAACTTGACAAACTATCGTTGTGGTTTTGATGCGTAGGTAAGATTAGTTCTTGCTTAAGCCCGTAGCAGCCACGTAAAACTTGCAACAACAAAGTAGAGGACGTCTAACTTGTTTTTGCAGGGCATGTTGTGATGTGATATGGTCAAGACATGATGCTGAATTTTATTGTATGAGATGATCATGTTTTGTAACCGAGTTATCGGCAACTGGCAGGAGCCATATGGTTGTCGCTTTATTGTATGCAATGCAATCGCGATGTAATGCTTTACTTTATCACTAAGCGGTAGCGATAGTCGTGGAAGCACAAGCTTGGCGAGACGACAACGATGCTACGATGGAGATCAAGGTGTCACGCCGGTGACGATGGTGATCACGACGGTGCTTCGGAGATGGAGATCACAAGCACAAGATGATGATGGCCATATCATATCACTTATATTGATTGCATGTGATGTTTATCTTTTATGCATCTTATCTTGCTTTGATTGACGGTAGCATTATAAGATGATCTCTCACTAATTATCAAGAAGTGTTCTCCCTGAGTATGCACCGTTGCGAAAGTTCTTCGTGCTGAGACACCACGTGATGATCGGGTGTGATAGGCTCTACGTTCAAATACAACGGGTGCAAAACAGTTGCACACGCGGAATACTCAGGTTATACTTGACGAGCCAAGCATATACAGATATGGCCTCGGAACACGGAGACCGAAAGGTCGAGCGTGAATCATATAGTAGATATGATCAACATAGTGATGTTCACCAATGAAACTACTCCATCTCACGTGATGATCGGACATGGTTTAGTTGATTTGGATCACGTAATCACTTAGAGGATTAGAGGGATGTCTATCTAAGTGGGAGTTCTTTAAGTAAATTAACTGAACTTAAATTTATCATGAAACTTAGTACCTGATAAGTATCTTGCTTGTTTATGCTTGTTTGTAGATAGATGGCTCGTGCTATTGTTCCGTTGAATTTTAATGCGTTCCTTGAGAAAGCAAAGTTGAAAGATGATGGTAGAAATTACACGGACTGGGTCCGTAACTTGAGGATTATCCTCATTGCTGCACAGAAGAATTACGTCGTGGAAGCACCGCTGGGTGCCAGGCCTGCTGCTGGAGCAACGCCGGATGTTATGAACGTCTGGCAGAGCAAAGCTGATGACTACTCAATAGTTCAGTGTGCCATGCTTTACGGCTTAGAATCGGGACTTCAACGACGTTTTAAAACGTCATGGAGCATATGAGATGTTCCAGGAGTTGAAGTTAATATTTCAAGCAAATGCCCGGATTGAGAGATATGAAGTCTCCAATAAGTTCTATAGCTGTAAGATGGAGGAGAACAGTTCTGTTAGTGAGCATATACTCAAAATGTCTGGGTATAATAATCACTTGATTCAATTGGGAGTTAATCTTCCAGATGATTGCGTCATTGACAGAATTCTCCAATCACTGCCACCAAGCTACAAGAGCTTCGTGATGAACTATAATATGCAAGGGATGAATAAGACTATTCCCGAGCTCTTCGCGATGCTGAAAGCTGCGGAGGTAGAAATTAAGAAGGAGCATCAAGTGTTGATGGTCAACAAGACCACTAGTTTCAAGAAAAAGGGCAAAGGGAAGAAGAAAGGAAACTTCAAAAAGAACAGCAAGCAAGTTGCTACTCAAGAGAAGAAACCCAAACCTGGACCTAAGCCTGAAACTGAGTGCTTCTACTGCAAGCAGACTGGTCACTGGAAGCGGAACTGCCCCAAGTATTTGGCGGATAAGAAGGATGGCAAGGTGAACAAAGGTATATGTGATATACATGTTATTGATGTGTACCTTACTAATGCTCGCAGTAGCACCTGGGTATTTGATACTGGTTCTGTTGCTAATATTTGCAACTCGAAACAGGGACTACGGATTAAGCGAAGATTGGCTAAGGACGAGGTGACGATGCGCGTGGGAAACGGTTCCAAAGTCGATGTGATCGCAGTCGGCACGCTACCTCTACATCTACCTTCGGGATTAATATTAGACCTAAATAATTGTTATTTGGTGCCAGCGTTAAGCATGAACATTATATCTGGATCTTGTTTGATGCGAGACGGTTATTCATTTAAATCAGAGAATAATGGTTGTTCTATTTATATGAGTAATATCTTTTATGGTCATGCACCCTTGAAGAGTGGTCTATTCTTATTGAATCTCGATAGTAGTAACACACATATTCATAATGTTGAAACCAAAAGATGCAGAGTTGATAATGATAGTGCAACATATTTGTGGCACTGCCGTTTAGGTCATATCGGTGTAAAGCGCATGAAGAAACTCCATACTGATGGACTTTTGGAACCACTTGATTATGAATCACTTGGTACTTGCGAACCGTGCCTCATGGGCAAGATGACAAAACACCGTTCTCCGGTACTATGGAGAGAGCAACAGATTTGTTGGAAATCATACATACAGATGTATGTGGTCCGATGAATATTGAGGCTCGTGGCGGATATCGTTATTTTCTCACCTTCACAGATGACTTAAGCAGATATGGGTATATCTACTTAATGAAACATAAGTCTGAAACGTTTGAAAAGTTCAAAGAATTTCAGAGTGAAGTTGAAAATCATCGTAACAAGAAAATAAAGTTTCTACGATCTGATCGTGGAGGAGAATATTTGAGTTACGAGTTTGGTGTACATTTGAAAAATTGTGGAATAGTTTCGCAACTCACGCCACCCGGAACACCACAGCGTAATGGTGTGTCCGAACGTCGTAATCGTACTTTACTAGATATGGTGCGATCTATGATGTCTCTTACTGATTTACCGCTATCGTTTTGGGGATACGCTCTAGAGACGGCCGCATTCACGTTAAATAGGGCACCATCAAAATCCGTTGAGACGACGCCTTATGAACTGTGGTTTGGCAAGAAACCAAAGTTGTCGTTTCTGAAAGTTTGGGGCTGCGATGCTTATGTGGAAAAGCTTCAACCTGATAAGCTCGAACCCAAATCGGAGAAATGTGTCTTCATAGGATATCCAAAGGAGACTATTGGATACACCTTCTATCACAGATCCGAAGGCAAGACTTTTGTTGCTAAGTTCGGAAACTTTCTAGAGAAGGAATTTCTCTCGAAAGAAGTGAGTGGGAGGAAAGTAGAACTTGACGAGGTAATTGTACCTGCTCCCTTATTGGAAAGTAGTGCATCACAGAAAACTGTTTCTGTGACACCTACACCAGTGAGTGAGGAAGCTAATGATGATGATCATGAAACTTCAGAACAAGATACTACTGAACCTCGTAGATCAACCAGAGTAAGATCCACGCCAGAGTGGTACAGTAATCCAGTTCTGGAAGTCATGCAACTAGATCATGATGAACCTACGAACTATGAAGAAGCGATGGTGAGCCCAGATTCCGCAAAATGGCTTGAGGCCATGAAATCTGAGATGGGATCCATGTATGAGAACAAAGTATGGACTTTGGTTGACTTGCCCGATGATCGGCAAGCAATTGAGAATAAATGGATCTTCAAGAAGAAGACTGACGCTGACGGTAATATTACTGTCTACAAAGCTCGACTTGTCGCTAAAGGTTTTCGGCAAGTTCAAGGGATTGACTATGATGAGACCTTCTCACCCGTAGAGATGCTTAAGTCTGTCCGAATCATGTTAGCAACTGCCGCATTTTATGATTATGAAATTTGGCAGATGGATGTCAAAACTGCATTCCTGAATGGATTTCTGGAAGAAGAGTTGTATATGATGCAACCAGAAGGTTTTGTCGATCCAAAGGGAGCTAACAAAGTGTGCAAGCTCCAGCGATCCATTTATGGACTGGTGCAAGCCTCTCGGAGTTGGAATAAACGCTTTGATAGTGTGATCAAAGCATTTGGTTTTATACAGACTTTTGGAGAAGCCTGTATTTACAAGAAAGTGAGTGGGAGCTCTATAGCATTTCTGATATTATATGTAGATGACATATTACTAATTGGGAATGATATAGAATTTCTGGATAGCATAAAGGGATACTTGAATAAGAGTTTTTCAATGAAAGACCTCGGTGAAGCTGCTTACATATTAGGCATTAAGATCTATAGAGATAGATCAAGACGCTTAATTGGACTTTCACAAAGCACATACCTTGACAAAGTTTTGAAGAAGTTCAAAATGGATCAAGCAAAGAAAGGGTTCTTGCCTGTGTTACAAGGTGTGAAGTTGAGTAAGACTCAATGCCCGACCACTGCAGAAGATAGAGAGAATATGAAAGATGTTCCCTATGCTTCAGCCATAGGCTCTATCATGTATGCAATGCTGTGTACCAGACCTGATGTGTGCCTTGCTATAAGTCTAGCAGGGAGGTACCAAAGTAATCCAGGAGTGGATCACTGGACAGCGGTCAAGAACATCCTGAAGTACCTGAAAAGGACTAAGGATATGTTTCTCATATATGGAGGTGACAAAGAGCTCATCGTAAAAGGTTACGTTGATGCAAGCTTTGACACTGATCCGGACGATTCTAAATCGCAAACCGGATACTTGTTTACATTAAACGGTGGAGCTGTCAGTTGGTGCAGTTCTAAACAAAGCGTTGTAGCGGGATCTACATGTGAAGCGGAGTACATAGCTGCTTCAGAAGCAGCAAATGAAGGAGTCTGGATGAAGGAGTTCATATCCGATCTAGGTGTCATACCTAGTGCATCGGGTCCAATGAAAATCTTTTGTGACAATACTGGTGCAATTGCCTTGGCAAAGGAATCCAGATTTCACAAGAGAACCAAGCACATCAAGAGACGCTTCAATTCCATCCGAGATCTAGTCCAGGTGGGAGACATAGAGATTTGCAAGATACATACGGATCTGAATGTTGCAGACCCGTTGACTAAGCCTCTTCCACGAGCAAAACATGATCAGCACCAAGGCTCCATGGGTGTTAGAATCATTACTGTGTAATCTAGATTATTGACTCTAGTGCAAGTGGGAGACTGAAGGAAATACGCCCTAGAGGCAATAATAAAGTTATTATTTATTTCCTTATATCATGATAAATGTTTATTATTCATGCTAGAATTGTATTAACCGGAAACATAATACATGTGTGAATACATAGACAAACAAAGTGTCACTAGTATGCCTCTACTTGACTAGCTCGTTAATCAAAGATGGTTATGTTTCCTAACCATGAACAATGAGTTGTTATTTGATTAACGGGACCACATCATTAAGTGAATGAGCTGATTGAAATGACCCATTCCATTAGCTTAGCACCCGATCATTTAGTATGTTGCTATTGCTTTCTTCATGACTTATACATGTTCCTATGACTATGAGATTATGCAACTCCCGTTTGCCGGAGGAACACTTTGTGTTCTACCAAACGTCACAACGTAACTGGGTGATTATAAAGGAGCTCTACAGGTGTCTCCAAAGGTACATGTTGGGTTGGCGTATTTCGAGATTAGGATTTGTCACTCCGATTGTCGGAGAGGTATCTCTGGGCCCTCTCGGTAATGCACATCACTTAAGCCTTGCAAGCATTGCAACTAATGAGTTAGTTGCGGGATGATGTATTACAGAACGAGTAAAGATACTTGCCGGTAACGAGATTGAACTAGGTGTTGGAATACCGACGATCGAATCTCGGGCAAGTAACATACCGATGACAAAGGGAACAACGTATGTTGTTATGCGGTCTGACCGATAAAGATCTTCATAGAATATGTAGGAGCCAATATGAGCATCCAGGTTCCGCTATTGGTTATTGACCGGAGACGTGTCTCGGTCATGTCTGCATTGTTCTCGAACCCGTAGGGTCCGCACGCTTAAGGTTACGATGACAGTTATATTATGAGTTTATACATTTTGATGTACCGAAGTTTGTTCGGAGTCCCAGATGTGATCACGGACATGACGAGGAGTCTCGAAATGGTCGAGACATAAAGATTGATATATTGGAAGCCTATGTTTGGATAACGGAAGTGTTCCGGGTGAAATCGGGATTTTACCGGAGTACCGGGAGGTTACCGGAACCCCCCGGGAGCTATATGGGCCATAGTGGGCCTTAGTGGAAAAGAGAAGGGGCTGCCCAAAGTGGGCCGCGCGCCCCTCCCCTCCCTTGGTCCGAATAGGACAAGGAGAGGGGGCCGGACACCCTCTCTCTTTTCCCCCCTCCGCGAATCCTATTCCAACTAGGATTGGGGGGGGGGGGAATCCTACTCCCAGAGGGAGTAAGACTCTCCTGGCGCGCCTCTCCTAGGCCGTCCGCACCCCCCCCCTTTGGTCCTTTATATACTGAGGCAGGGGAACCCCAGAAAAACACAAGTTGATCCACGTTATCTTATTCTTAGCCGTGTGCGGTGCCCCTTCCACCATAGTCCTCGATAATATTGTAGCGGTGCTTAGGCGAAGCCCTGCGACAGTAGTACATCAAGATCGTCACCACGCCGTCGTGCTGACGGAACTCTTCCCCGACACTTTGCTGGATCGGAGTCCGGGGATCGTCATCGAGCTGAACGTGTGCTAGAACTCGGAGGTGCCGTAGTTTCGGTGCTTGATCGGTCGGGCCGTGGAGACGTACGACTACATCAACCAAACGCTTCCGTTGTCGATCTACAAGGTATGTAGATCCCACTCTCCCCTCGTTGCTATGCATCATCATGATCTTGCGTGTGCGTAGGATTTTTTTTTGAAATTACTACGTTCCCCAACAGTGAGCTCCTCCCTGCTCCTCTCCGTCGCCTACCTTCGAGCTCGTGCGCGTGCACACGCGTTCGCGGCTCCGGCCACGCGTCTGCGGCGACGCCAGCTCGGCCATCCCCTCCCCGGTCTATTTAAGGCCACCCCGAGACCCCCGAGCTCACCCAGCTCCTCTCCTCTCTCTCCTACCCCTTCCTAGCCTCTCACCCGGACGCTAGGGGCTCCATAGCCCGCCCATTGCTACCATGGCCTCCACTGCCCTCCAACAAAATTCGCGCCCACTAGAGCTCCTCCCTCCCTCTCTTCTTCAGCATTTGAGCCCCCAAACTCCGGCAAAGCTCTTCTGAGCCGTTCCTTAGTTTCCTCGCAGTCGGAGCACACTGCACCTTATCGCCCGACGCTGTCGTCCACAACTGCTCAGGCTGCTATCGACTCGGCCCTCCTCGGAGTCCGCAATTGGCCTGGGTGGAAGCAGCCCTCACTACTAGGAAAAGGCCTACTAGTGGCGCACCAGTTTTGCCTACTAATGGCGCACTACTGGTGCGCCACTAGTACCACGCCACTAGTATTATATACTAATGGCGCACCACGCCGTGCGCCATTAGTATAGACCAACATGCGCCTGATACGTCTCCGTCGTATCTACTTTTCCAAACACTTTTGCCCTTGTTTTGGACTCTAACTTGTATGATTTGAATGGAACTAACCCGGACTGACGTTGTTTTCAGCAGAATTACCATGGTGTTGTTTTATGTGCAGAAAACAAATATTCTCGGAATGACCTGAAACTCCACGAGAGGTCTTAGAAAAAATAATAAAAAATCCTCGCCAAATATGAAGACCAGGGGGCCCACACCCTTTCCACGAGGGAGGGGGCGTGCCCCCCTCCTAGGGCGCGCCCCCTACCTCGTGGGCCCCTTGGAAACCCTCCGACGCCAACTCCAACTCTATATATTTGCTTTCAGAGAGAAAAAAATAAGAGAGAAGAAATCATCGCGTTTTACGATACGGAGCCGCCGCCAAGCCCTAAAACCTCTTGGGAGGGCTGCTCTGGAGTCCGTTCGGGGCTCCGGAGAGGGGGATTCGTCTCCATCGTCATCATCAACCATCCTCCATCACCAATTTCATGATGCTCACCGCCGTGCATGAGTAATTCCACCGTAGGCTTGCTGGACGGTGATGGGTTGGATGAGATTTATCATGTAATCGAGTTAGTTTTGTTAGGGTTTGATCCCTAGTATCCACTATGTTCTGAGATTGATGTTGCTATGACTTTGCTATGCTTAATGCTTGTCACTAGGGCCCGAGTGCCATGATTTCAGATCTGAAGCTATTATGTTTTCATGAATATATGTGAGTTCTAGATCCTATCTTGCAAGTCTATAGTCACCTACTATGTGTTATGATCCGGAAACCCCGAAGTGACAATAATCGGGACCACTCCCGGTGATGACCATAGTTTGAGGAGTTCATGTATTCACTATGTGCTAATGCTTTGTTTTGGTTCTCTATTAAAAGGAGGCCTTAATATCCCTTAGTTTCCAATAGGACCCCGCTACCACAGGAGGGTAGGACAAAAGATGTCATGCAAGTTCTTTTCCATAAGCATGTATGACTATATACGGAATACATGCCTACATTACATTGATGAATTGGAGCTAGTTCTGTGTCACCCTATGTTATGACTGTTACATGATGAACCGCATCCGGCATAATTATCCATCACTGATCCGGTGCCTACGAGTTTTCCATATACTGGTTCTCGCTTATTTACTTTCCCGCTGCTACTGTTACAATTACTACAAAATACCAAAAATATTACTTTTGCTGTTCTTACTTTTGTTGCTGCTACCACCACTATCATATTACTTTGCTACTAAACACTTTGCTGCAGATACTAAGTTTCTAGGTGTGGTTGAATTGGCAACTCAGCTGCTAATACTTGAGAATATTCTTTGGCTCCCCTTGTGTCGAATCAATAAATTTGGGTTGAATACTCTACCCTCGAAAGCTGTTGCGATCCCCTATACTTGTGGGTTATCGGTGCCATTAGTATGCCTCCCAGGGGGCCATATTTACCCATGTGCTTTGGCATACTAATGGCGCACTGTGGTGTGATGCGCCATTAGTATCCTTTGGCATACTAATGGTGCACTGTGTAGTGATGCGCCATTAGTATCCTTCGGCATACTAATGGCGCACTTTGAGATGATGCGCCATTAGTATGAATATTAGGTTTTATTTTTTTACGTTTCTAATTTTTGCACAGGTTACAAACTATATTATTGGATAGAATATAGACAACACCACACAGCAACAGCAAATTCATCGAATACAATAGAAGATTAGTCTCCAAATACAATTCATCATATTAGTCTCGGAATTCAAAAGACCGAACAAAGATAGAACATTACAATTCTCAAGACCGCAAGTAGCGTGTTTGTCTTCACATTAAAAGTCGATATCGATCATCTAAACTACCATCACATAAAAGAGAGCTGCGATCATCATGATGAGCATCATCGTGATGAAACTGGTCTTCATCCGGTTCCTCCAACGCTCCCTCCTCTCTCCTGCTAGATAGCGGGCGTATCTAGATTCCGCCTCCGCCCTAGTGGTGTACCCTTTGTAACTGTTACCGCTAAAATGGTGAACCTGTCTCCGACACTCCTCCCAGTCGTCGTAGACTCCGGGAACCTTACCCTTGTACACAAAATACGACGGCATCTCTATGCACAAGCCAAACAATAGACAATACATGAGCAATATATAAGTATGCAACAAAAGGATCGGAAGAGAAAAGCAAGACATTAATAGCACTATCGGTGTCAAAACCAGCGGATCTCAGGTAGGGGGTCCCGAATTGTGCGTCTAGGCCGGATGGTAACAGGAGGCAAGGGACACGAAGTTTTACCCAGGTTCGGGCCCTCTCGATGGAGGTAAAACCCTACGTCCTGCTTGATTAATATTGATGATATGGGTAGTACAAGAGTAGATATACCACGAGATCGGAGAGGCTAAACCCTAGAAGCTAGCCTATGGTATGATTGTTGTTGTCTATGTTGTCCTACGGACTAAAACCCTCTGGTTTATATAGACACCGGAGAGGGTTAGGGTTACACAAAGTCGGTTACAATGATAGGAGATCTGAATATCCGTATCGCCAAGCTTGCCTTCCACGCCAAGGAAAGTCCCTTCCGGACACGGGACGAAGTCTTCAATCTTGTATCTTCATAGTCTAGGAGTCTGGCTGAAGGTATAGTCCGGCTATCCGAACACCCCCTAATCCAGGACTCCCTCAGTAGCCCCCGAACCAGGCTTCAATGACGATGAGTCCGGCGCGCAGATTGTCTTCGGCATTGCAAGGAGGGTTCTCCCCCAAATTCCGTGTACCTGTTCAATAAAGTCCGGTTTCTTGTAGATGTTGCGCTCCTTGGCTTCTACGCCCAATAATGGCCGCTTCCCACGTGTCAAACGAATATGAAAAGTCTGAGTGTTTTTACATTCACACCCTTAGCCACGTAAATGAGCTGCACTATTTAAGGGGACGAGGATTTAGATCCAAACCACATCTTCCCCCCTTCGCGAGTGTTCATCAGATCGCATCCGACAAAGGCCCATTCCACCATGGCCAGCCATCGCAACTCCTCCTCTCGCCCTTCCAGCCCTCAGCCTGGGTACTGGGAGAGATGCTCTGTCCCGCATAGCGAGCTAGTGATGCTCCAGACCAAGGGATTCCTCCCCCCGGCCTACATGGTCCCGGTTCGAGCCGGTCTTGCCATCTATAACGGTGGAAAGCAGGCAGAGAGTGCCCCCAACCCCTCCAAAGGAGAGCGGGTATGCCTTGTCCCCTATCTAATAAGGGGGCTCGGGTTTCCAATCCATCCATTCCTCTGGGGGCTGCTGGAGTTCTACGGCCTCCAGCTACACAATCTCACGCCAGCCTCCGTATTGCATATCGCGGGCTACGTAGCCCTCTGCGAGCTGTTTTTGGGCATCGAGGCTCATTTCGGGCTATGGAAAAGGTTATTCTGCCTTGTGCCCCGCTCTAAGGAGGGGTCAATGTATCAAGTGGGCGGAGCCGAAGTGTGGCGCATCGCCGGGACCGGATATCTGTCCGGAACCCCAAAGAAGGCGTCCGAAGACTGGCCCTCGGAATGGTTCTACATAGAAGACGTCCCGCTACCGGATCCTGTCCGGATTGGCCTCCCTGAATTCGACAGTGCCCCCTTAAAGAAGTGCCTAAGATGGCATCCACGGAGCCCTCAGAGGGAAAGTGACAGGAACATCATTTACCTGATGGGCCGAATAAGATTGTTAGCCCATTCCGGACTAACCATGATCGGGGTTATGGCCGAATGCATCATGCGGGGGTGCAGCCGCTTCAGTATAGAAGCCACCCCATGTGGGACTTCAACGGGGAGGACGACGCCACCCGCTACGGCCGTAAGGGGCCGGATTCAGCTGTCGCTCTACTAAAGATCTTGTCCACTTTGTATAAGGGAGAAGAGGAGGAATTTCTTCGCGTCAACCCACAGGGCGGATTCTCTATGCACAATCCCCCATGCTGGGTAAGTGGTCGCATTTACTTGCCCATCCGTTTTGTATTCCCATTGTTAAATATTCAGTCTAACGACTTCAACACAGGAACTGCACCGGGCTGTTAAGGAAATAAGCAGCCCTCCTCCACAACCCGAGGACCCAGGACGGTCCCTCGACCCGGCCTCTCAAGAGGATCCGGACATATCTATGGAGCTGATTGATGGAGTGTTTCATCAATTGAGCAAGGACAACGCTTTGGTGGCCATTATGGCCGATTACCAGGGCTAATTCCGGCCTCCCAGGTAACTGAGATCGAAGTCCCAATACCCCGAATAGGTGTCCGCCCTCTCGTGTTTTCAGTTTCCTGATTACAACCGAACTTTGCAGGGGAGGTTTTTGAGGCGGGAGGCCGAACCTGCGGCGACAAGCCAACGAGGGGCCGCAGGGCCCCGTGGGCAGAAAAGAAGTGCAGTCCGGACCGAGGCGTCAGTGCAAAGGTATGGCGCACCCCCTATCCCAAGCGTTATACCTTCGAGGCACATTTACACTCATGCTCCCTTCAGGACAAAGAGACCTCGCCGGACTATATCCGGAGAGGCTGCCAATCACGCGTCCACCAGCCAGGCTCCAAAGCCTGGTCCGGAAGCGGAGGCGAACACGAGGCGTGCACCGGACGCTCCTTCGACAGAGGATATGGACAGGCTGTCTGCCACCAATTCCGAGGTGGAGAGTGCCATGAACCACAGGTGTCGCCAGACAGTTCTTCGGGACGCTTGTTTCTCCCAAGAGGCATTGGATGCCTTCAATTCGGGAGATGCGTACCTCCGTGCCGCTCAAAATGGTCTAGCCAGAGCCACGTAGCAATATGTAAAAGACATACGGGTAAGAAATTTTTGGTAATTATATATATATACCAGTAGCCCCCGAGACTTGAAACAGTTAGAATAACTGATTTAAGTGTCATTTGTTATGCAGGTTCTTACAGAAAAGAATTCCCTACTGTCCAAGGAGCTGGAAGAGTGCAAAGCCCAACTTGAGGCCGCACTAGCCGCGGCAGGGGAGCCCAAGGAGACCCCCTCTGGTAATATACACTTCAAAAGATAAGTATTTTGCGAAGCACGGCATGGGTGCGACTCTGATAAATGAAATTGCAGATGGTGCCAGATCGAATCCGGAAATGCAACACCTCCTACGCCAGCTAAAGGCTGGTGAGAAGGTGCTGACAAAGGTGAGGCGGGAGAAGAACAATCTCCAAGATGCCAACACCAAGCTGGGCGTCGAGCTGAAAGATGTTCGTGCCCAGCTGTCAGACTCCGTGAAGGAGAATCAGCGGCTTCGGCGCGGCATATTTAGTAAGTGCTTGAACGAACCTTTGAAAGAAAGTTCGGCAGGGAAGTCGACTAATAGAGCAATGCCTGTAGGTGTGTTAACAGGTCATCCTACAGAGGAGATGCCCGGTTCTATGGGTGACCTTCTTCCCGAGCTCTCGCAACTGCTCGATCGAGTTCGGCAGGCGATGCAAGGCATCGCCCAGGCCCTGTGGCCATCCGTCTCCATGCCCGAAGGTCTTGGAGAGCTTGCGGAGAAGCTAAAGGGAGCACGGCGGCGCTTCCGATTGTGGAAGATATCTGCCTGCCGTCAGGGCGCGAGGGAGGCCTGGGCCATGGTGAAGACGCGGTACTCAAAGGCTGACCCCAACCATATGGCCGAGGTCGGTCCTATAGGGCCCGATGGGAAGGAGATCCCTGTAAGCTTAGTATACAGCCAAGTAGAGTTGGCCGCAAAGTATTCCCAGCAGGACTGTAAATTAGACAGCCTGTTAGATGGTATTGAAGAGGAATACAATCAGTCAAAATGACTATGTAATTTAATTGACATTTATAATGCCTTCTAGCCGGATTGTAGATCATTTGTCATGGCCGACCATTTCGCTTCAGCCTCGGGACCTGACAGTCCGGAGTGTGTCCGAATTCTCATGCGGTTATATAGGAACCGAGGAATGCATGGAGACCAGGCGTAGGGGTCATTAGTGCATGAACAGACAAGTGCCCGACTAGTTATGTTATATTACATGGTTAGTAAGAAACATCTTCCAGGGAGAATAGTTCCGTTAGGGGTTCCTTTCCCTGGGAGGCATGCCCTAAAGTGCATTTCCATGCTGCGAAAAGAAACGCAGGAAAAACATCTGGGGGCATATAGATAAATAAAAAAGATCATCTTTAGTTCACCGACCGAATATTTCCTTAAGAACGCTAGCTTTTGGCTTCACCCAGTCTGAGGTACACGTCCGGCTGACCCGGCAGTAACAATCGCAGAGGTGCTCCCTTTACCACCTAGCCGAACAATCAGGAATGTAGGGGTAAGCACAGGAGCCAGGCAACCCAGCTTGGCCAAAACTTAAGTCATATCGATGCATATAATGGTGAATAAAAGGTACATGCGGAAGTGTGACACATGTGTTGGGCATGAAGCCCGTATAAATAAGCTTCTGTTTAAAGAAGCCCCCAGGTTTAATGAGCGCGGATAGCGCGTCACTTTATGAGGTTTTAAAGGCTATAAGAGATTGAGAGAGAAGAAGAGGAATGTAAGACAGAAAGTATATAAAAAATGGACAGAGGAAGGAGACGAACACAGAGTCCGGCGCTAGGTATAGAATCTTCGGAGACGGGCTGCGTTCCATGGGTTCGGCTCGAGTCGGTTATCCGATGCATTTCGCAGGCAGTACGCTCCACCAGTCAGAACTTGGTCAATTATGAAGGGACCTTCCCACTTGGGCTTGAGTTTGTCCTTTTTCTTGTCCGGCAGGCATAGAACTAATTCGCCAACGTTGTAATTTTTGGCCCGTACTTCTCTACTTTGGTATCGTCGAGCCTGATGTTGATAGAATGCGGAACAGGCTTTTGCCACGTCACGCTCCTCCTCCAATGCGTCCAAACTGTCCTGCCGATCGAGCTTGGCTTCTCTTTCTTCGTACATGCGCACTCGAGGTGAGTCATGAATTATGTCGCAAGGCAAAACTGCCTCTGCGCCGTACACCATAAAGAATGGTGTGTATCCGGTGGTGCGATTCGGCGTGGTCCGCAGCCCCCAGAGTACGGAGTCGAGCTCCTCTACCTAGTGCGTGTTGGATTCCGTGAGGGACCGCACTAATCTGGGTTTAATGCCGCTCATGATAAGACCATTCGCACGTTCGACCTGGCCGTTAGTTTGTGGGTGATAGACGGAAGCATAATCGAGCTTGATGCCCATGTTTTTGCACCAGAGTTTTACCTCATCGGCCGTAAAGTTCGTGCCGTTATCAGTGATGATGCTATGGGGGACGCCGTAACGGTGTACAACCCCGCATATAAAGTCTATCACAGGTCCGGATTCGGCCGTCTTAACAGGCTTGGCTTCTATCCATTTGGTGAACTTATCCACCATGACCAGTAAGTATTTTTGCTTGTGGGTTCCGCCTTTAAGGGGTCCAACCATGTCAAGCCCCCAGACCATGAAGGGCCAAGTGATGGGGATAGTTTGGAGGGCGGTGGGTGGCATATGGCTTTGGTTTGCAAAGAGCTGGCAATCGGTGCATCGTTGGACTAAGTCCTGGGCGTCTGCCCGGGCCGTCGGCCAGTAAAAGCCTGTGCGGAAGGCCTTGCTCACAAGGGACCGAGCTGCAGCGTGATGACCGCCGAGTCCGGCATGAATTTCAGCCAGGAGGTTCCGCCCTTCCTCTTCGGAGATGCACCTTTGAAGGACTCCAGTACTGCTTTTCTTGTAAAGTTCTCCCTCGTGGACTTTGTAGGCTTTGGATCGCCGCACAATGCAGCATGCCTCATTTTGGTCCTCGGGGAGTTCCTGCCTAATAAGGTAGGTGAGGAATGGTTCTGTCCACGGGGCGATGACGGCCATTATTACGTGGGCTGAAGGTGTTATTTCATCGGCAGAGCCTCCGATTGTGTCAGAATGTTCAGTGTCGGGCAGTGCGGTTGGGTCCGGGCTGTTATTGTTCGGCTCCCCTTCCCATACTACGGATGGCTTGAACAGCCTTTCCAAGAAGATGTTGGGGGGGGACTACATCGCATTTTGCGCCAATGCATGCCAGGACATCTGCCGCCTGATTATTTTCCCGGGCTATATGGTGAAATTCAAGCCCCTCAAACCGAGCTGACATTTTTAGGACGGCGTTGCGGTAAGCTGCCATTTTTGGATCCTTGGCATCGAAGTCTCCATTTATTTGGGATATTAAGAGGTTCGAATCCCCGCGCACCTCTAGGCGTTGAATGCCCATGGATACTGCCATCCGGAGACCATGTAAAAGGGCCTCATATTCGGCTGCATTGTTGGAGTCCGTGTACATAATCTGGAGTACGTATTGAACTGTGTCTCCTGTGGGGGACGTCAAAACGATGCCAGCCCCCAGTCCGGCCAACATCTTGGAGCCGTCGAAATGCATGATCCAATTTGAATATGTGCCGTACTCTTTAGGGAGTTCGGCCTCTGTCCATTCTGCGACAAAGTCGGCCAAGACTTGCGACTTGATGGCTCGCCGTGCCTTATAACTTATGTCGAACGGGAGGAGCTCAATGGCCCATTTTGCAATCCGGCCCGTTGCGTCACGGTTGTTTATAATATCGTTAAGTGGTACTTCCGAGGCTACAGTTATTGAACACTCTTGAAAGTAGTGTCGTAGCTTCCGGGATGCCATGAATACCGCGTACGCAATCTTTTGGTAATGCGGGTACCGTGATTTGTAGGGAGTGAGGACAGTGGACACGTAATAGACTGGCTTTTGAAGGGGGAATTTGTGTCCGTCCGCTTCTCGTTCGACAACGAGCACTGCACTTACAACCTGATGTGCTGCTGCAATGTATAATAACATTGGTTCGCCAATGTTTGGCGCGGCCAGGACTGGGTTTGCTACCAGTATGGCTTTTATTTCGTCGAGTCCGGCCATGGCTGCATCCGTCCATTTGAAGTGTTCGGTGCACCGAAGGAGGCGGTAAAGGGGTAGGGCCTTTTCTCCCAAGCGGGAGATAAAGCGGCTTAGAGCCGCCACGCATCCGGTTAACTTTTGTATTTGTTTGAGGTCCTTTGGGATATCCAGTTGCGGCAGAGCTCGAATCTTGGCTAGATTTGCTTCGATTCCTCTACCGGATACAATGAAGCCCAAGAGTTTTCCGGCTGGAACACCGAAAACGCATTTTTCCGGGTTGAGCTTGATGTCGTATGTTCGGAGGTTATCAAATGTGAGCCTCAAGTCGTCTACTAGAGATTCAACATGTCTTGTTTTGACGACAACATCATCTACATATGCCTCCACTGTTTTGCCGATCTGGCTTGCCAGACATGTCTGAATCATGCGCCGATATGTTGCGCCGGCGTTTTTGAGCCCGAAGGGCATCGTGTTGAAGCATAATGGGCCGTATGGTGTGATAAATGCCGTTGCGGCTTGGTCTGGTTCTGTCATCTTGATTTGATGGTAGCCGGAATATGCATCGAGGAAACACAACGAATCGTGTCCTACGGTAGCATCGCTAATTTGATAGATGAAGGGAGGGGGAAGGGATCCTTTGGGCAAGCCTTGTTAAGGTCTTTAAAATCAACACACAGGCGCCAGGATTTGTCCTTCTTTGGTACCATCACCAGGTTTGCTAGACAGTCCGGATGTTTTATGTCTCTGATGAATCCGGCCTCCAATAGCTTTGCTAGCTCCTCTCCCATGGCCTGTCTCTTAGGTTCGGAAAAACGCCGAAGAGCCTGTTTGACAGGTTTGAATCCTGTTTGGATATTTAAGTTGTGCTCGGCCAGCCTGCGTGGGATTCCTGGAATGTCTGAAGGGTGCCAGGCGAAAATGTCCCAGTTCTCTCGTAGGAACTCTCGCAGTGCGGCGTCTACATCAGAGTTTAAATGTGCCCCGATGGAAGTGAAGGAAATATGCCCTAGAGGTAATACTAAAGTTATTATTTATTTCCTTATATCATGATAAAAGTTTATTATTCATGCTAGAATTGTATTAACCGGAAACATAATACATGTGTGAATACATAGACAAACAGAGTGTCACTAGTATGCCTCTACTTGACTAGCTCGTTAATCAAAGATGGTTATGTTTCCTAACCATGGACAAAGAGTTGTTATTTGATTAACGGGATCACATCATTAGTTGAATGATCTGATTGACATGACCCATTCCATTAGCTTAGCACCCGATCGTTTAGTATGTTGCTATTGCTTTCTTCACGACTTATACATGTTCCTATGACTATGAGATTATGCAACTCCCGTTTGCCAGAGGAACACTTTGTGTGCTACCAAAAGTCACAACGTAACTGGTGATTATAAAGGAGCTCTATAGCTATCTCCAAAGGTACATGTTGGGTTGGCGTATTTCGAGATTAGGATATGTCACTCCGATTGTCGGAGAGGTATCTCTGGGCCCTCTTGGTAATGCACATCACTGAAGCCTTGCAAGCATTGCAACTAATGAGTTAGTTGCGGGATGATGTATTACGGAACGAGTAAAGAGACTTGCCGGTAACGAGATTGAACTAGGTATGGGATACCGACGATCGAATCTCGGGCAAGTAACATACCGATGACAAAGGGAACAACATATGTTGTTATGCGGTCTGACCGATAAAAGATCTTCGTAGAATATGTAGGAGCCAATATGAGCATCCAGGTTCTGCTATTGGTTATTGACCGGAGACGTGTCTCGGTCATGTCTACATTGTTCTCGAACCCGTAGGGTCCGCACGCTTAAGGTTACGATGACAGATATATTATGAGTTTATGCATTTTGATGTACCGAAGGTTGTTCGGAGTCCCGGATGTGATCACGGACATGACGAGGAGTCTCGAAATGGTCGAGACATAAAGATTGATATATTGGAAGCCTATGTTTGGATATCGGAACTGTTCCGGGTGAAATCGGGATTTTACCGGAGTACCGGGAGGTTACCGGAACCCCCCGGGAGGAATATGGGCCTTAGTGGGCCTTAGTGGAAGAGAGGAGAGGTGGCCAAAGATGGGCCGCGCGCCCCTCCCCCCCTTGGTCCGAATAGGACATGGAGAGGGGGCCGGCCCCCCTTCCCCCTCTCTCTCCTCTTTTCCCCCCCTCCACGAATCCTATTCCAACTAGGAAAGGGGGGGGTCCTACTCCCGGAGGGAGTAGGACTCCTCCTGGCGCGCCTCTCCTGGCCGGCCGCACTCCCCCCTTGAGCCTTTATATACGGAGGCAGGGGCACCCCCTAGAGACATAAGTTGATCCACGTGATCATATTCTTAGCCGTGTGCGGTGCCCCCTTCCACCATAGTCCTCGATAATATTGTAGCGGTGCTTAGGCGAAGCCCTGCGATAGTAGTACATCAAGATCGTCACCACGCCGTCGTGCTGACGGAACTCTTCCCTGACACTTTGCTGGATCGGAGTCCGGGGATCGTCATCGAGCTGAACGTGTGCTAGAACTCGGAGGTGCCGTAGTTTCGGTGCTTGATCGGTCGGGCCGTGAAGACGTACTACTACATCAACCAAGTTAACGCTTCCGTTGTCGATCTACAAGGGTACGTAGATCACACTCCCCCCTCTCGTTGCTATGCATCACCATGATCTTGCGTGTGCGTAGGAATTTTTTTGAAATTACTACGTTCCCCAACAGTGGCATCCGAGCCTAGGTTTTATATGTTGATGTTATATGCACGAGTAGAACACAAGTGAGTTGTGGGCTATATAAGTCATACTGCTTACCAGCATGTCATACTTTGGTTCGGCGGTATTGTTGGACGAAGCGGCCCGGACCGACATTACACGTAGGCTTACGCGAGACCGGTTCTCCCGACGTGCTTTGCACATAGGTGGCTTGCGGGTGACAGTTTCTCCAACTCTAGTTGAACCGAGTGTGGCTACGCCCTGTCCTTGTGAAGGTTAAAACAGCACCAACTTGACAAACTATCATTGTGGTTTTGATGCGTAGGTAAGATTGGTTCTTGCTTAAGCCCATAGCAGCCACGTAAAACATGCAACAACAAAGTAGAGGACGTCTAACTTGTTTTTGCAGGGCATGTTGTGATGTGATATGGTCAAGACATGATGCTAAATTTTATTGTATGAGATGATCATGTTTTGTAACCGAGTTATCGGCAACTGGCAGGAGCCATATGGTTGTCGCTTTATTATATGCAATGCAATCGCGCTGTAATGCTTTACTTTATCACTAAGCGGTAGCGATAGTCGTGGAAGCATAAGATTGGTGAGACGACAACGATGCTACGATGGAGATCAAGGTGTCGCGCCGGTGATGATGGTGATCATGACAGTGCTTCGGAGATGGAGATCACAAGCACAAGATGATGATGGCCATATCATATCACTTATATTGATTGCATGTGATGTTTATCTTTTATGCATCTTATCTTGCTTTGATTGACGGTAGCATTATAAGATGATCTCTCACTAATTATCAAGAAGTGTTCTCCCTGAGTATGCACCGTTGCGAAAGTTCTTCGTGCTGAGACACCACGTGATGATCGGGTGTGATAGGCTCTACATTCAAATACAACGGGTGCAAAACAGTTGCACACGCAGAATACTCAGGTTATACTTGACGAGCCAAGCATATACAGATATGGCCTCGAAACACGAGACTGAAAGGTCGAGCATGAATCATATAGTAGATATGATCAACATAGTGATGTTCACCAATGAAACTACTCCATCTCACGTGATGATCGGACATGGTTTAGTTGATTTGGATCACGTAATCACTTAGAGGATTAGAGGGATGTCTATCTAAGTGGGAGTTCTTTAAGTAATATAATTAATTGAACCTAAATTTATCATGAACTTAGTACCTGATAGTATCTTGCTTGTTTATGTATGATTGTAGATAAATGGCCCGTGTTGTTGTTCCGTTGAATTTTAATGCATTCCTTGAGAAAGCAAAGTTGAAAGATGATGGTAGCAATTACACGGACTGGGTCCGTAACTTGAGGATTATCCTCATTGCTGCATAGAAGAATTATGTCCTGGAAGCACCGCTGGGGTGCCAGGCCTGCTGCTGGAGCAACACCAGATGTTGTGAACGTCTGGCAGAGCAAAGCTGATGACTACTCGATAGTTCAGTGTGCCATGCTTTACGGCTTAGAACCGGGAATTCAACGACATTTTGAACGTCATGGAGCATATGAGATGTTCCAGGAGTTGAAGTTAATATTTCAAGCAAATGCCCGGATTGAGAGATATGAAGTCTCCAATAAGTTCTATAGCTGCAAGATGGAGGAGAACAGTTCTGTCATTGAGCATATACTCAAAATGTCTGGGTATAATAATCACTTGATTCAAATGGGAGTTAATGTTCCAGATGATTGCGTCATTGACAGAATTCTCCAATCACTGCCACCAAGCTACAAGAGCTTCGTGATGAACTATAATATGCAAGGGATGAATAAGACTATTCCCGAGCTCTTCGCAATGCTGAAAGCTACGGAGGTAGAAATCAAAAAGGAGCATCAAGTGTTGATGGTCAACAAGAGAACTAGTTTCAAGAAAAAGGGCAAAGGGAAGAAGAAGGGGAACTTCAAGAAGAATAGCAAGCAAGTTGTTGCTCAAGAGAAGAAACCCAAGTCTGGACCTAAGCCTGAAACTGAGTGCTTCTACTACAAGCAGACTGGTCACTGGAAGCAGAACTGCCCCAAGTATTTGGCGGATAAGAAGGATGGCAAGGTGAACAAAGGTATATGTGATATACATGTTATTGATGTGTACCTTACTAATGCTCGCAGTAGCACCTGGGTATTTGATACTGGTTCTGTTGCTAATATTTGCAACTCGAAACAGGGACTACGGATTAAGCGAAGATTGGCTAAGGACGAGGTGACGGTGCACGTGGGAAACGGTTCCAAGGTCGATGTGATCGCAGTCGGCGCGCTACCTCTACATCAACCTTCGGAATTAATATTAGACCTAAATAATTGTTAATTGGTGCCAGCGTTAAGCATGAAAATTATATCTGGATCTTGTTTGATGCGAGACGGTTATTCATTTAAATCAGAGAATAATGGTTCTTCTATTTATTTGAGTAATATCTTTTATGGTCATGCACCCTTGAAGAATGGTCTATTCTTATTGAATCTCGATAGTAGTGACACACATATTCATAATGTTGAAGCCAAAAGATGCAGAGTTGATAATGATAGTGCAACTTATTTGTGGCACTGCCGTTTAGGTCATATTGGTGTAAAGTGCATGAATAAACTCCATACTGATGGACTTTTGGAACCACTTGATTATGAATCACTTGGTACTTGCGAACCGTGCCTCATGGGCAAGATGACTAAAACGCCATTCTCCGGTACTATGGAGAGAGCAACAGATTTGTTGGAAATCATACATACAGATGTATGTGGTCCGATGAATATTGAGGCTCGTGGCGGATATCGTTATTTTCTCACCTTCACAGATGATTTAAGCAGATATGGGTATATCTACTTAATGAAACATAAGTCTGAAACGTTTGAAAAGTTCAAAGAATTTCAGAGTGAAGTTGAAAATCATCGTAACAAGAAAATAAAGTTTCTACGATCTGATCGTGGAGGAGAATATTTGAGTTACGAGTTTGGTGTACATTTGAAACAATGCGGAATAGTTTCGCAACTCACGCCACCCGGAACACCACAGCGTAATGGTGTGTCCGAACATCGTAATCGTACTTTACTAGATATGGTGCGATCTATGATGTCTCTTACTGATTTACCGCTATCGTTTTGGGGTTATACTTTGGAGACGGCCGCATTCACGTTAAATAGGGCACCATCAAAATCCGTTGAGACGACGCCTTATGAACTATGGTTTGGCAAGAAACCAAAGTTGTCGTTTCTGAAAGTTTGGGGCTGCGATGCTTATGTGAAAAAGCTTCAACTTGATAAGCTCGAACCCAAATCAGAGAAATGTGTCTTCATAGGATATCCAAAGGAGACTATTGGATACACCTTCTATCACAGATCCGAAGGCAAGACTTTTGTTGCTAAGTTCGGAAACTTTCTAGAGAAGGAGTTTCTCTCGAAAGAAGTGAGTGGGAGGAAAGTAGAACTTGACGAGGTAACTGTACCTGCTCCCTTATTGGAAAGTAGTGCATCACAGAAAACTGTTTCTATGACACCTACACCAATTAGTGAGGAAGCTAATGATAATGATCATGAAACTTCAGAACAAGATACTACTGAACCTCGTAGATCAACCAGAGTGAGATCCGCGCCAGAGTGGTACGGTAATCCAGTTCTGGAAGTCATGCTACTAGATCATGATGAACCTACGAACTATGAAGAAGCGATGGTAAGCCCAGATTCCGCAAAATGGCTTGAAGCCATGAAATCTGAGATGGGATCCATGTATGAGAACAAAGTGTGGACTTTGGTTGACTTGCCCAATGATCGGCAAGCAATTGAGAATAAATGGATCTTCAAGAAGAAGACTGACGCCGATGGTAATATTACTGTCTACAAAGCTCGACTTGTCGCAAAAGGGTTTCGGCAAGTTCAAGGGGTTGACTACGATGAGACCTTCTCACCTGTAGAGATGCTTAAGTCTGTCCGAATCATGTTAGCAATTGCCGCATTTTATGATTATTAAATTTGGCAGATGGATGTCAAAACTGGATTCCTGAATGGATTTCTGGAAGAAGAGTTGTATATGATGCAACCGGAAGGTTTTGACGATCCAAAGGGAGCTAACAAAGTGTGCAAGCTCCAGCAATCCATTTATGGACTGGTGCAAGCCTCTCGGAGTTGGAATAAACGCTTTGATAGTGTGATCAAAGCATTTGGTTTTATACAGACTTTTGGAGAAGCCTGTATTTACAAGAAAGTGAGTGGGAGCTCTGTAGCATTTCTGATATTATATGTGGATGACATATTACTGATTGGAAATGATATAGAATTTCTGGATAGCATAAAGGGATACTTGAATACGAGTTTTTCAATGAAAGACCTCGGTTTAGCTGCTTACATATTAGGCATAAAGATCTATAGAGATAGATCAAGACATTTAATTGGACTTTCACAAAGCACATACCTTGACAAGATTTTAAAGAAGTTCAAAATGGATCAAGCAAAGAAAGGGTTCTTGCCTGTGTTACAAGGTGTGAAGTTGAGTCAGACTCAATGCTCGACCACTGCAGAAGATAGAGAGAAAATGAAAGATGTTCCCTATGCTTCAGCCATAGGCTCTATCATGTATGCAATGCTGTGTACCAGACCTGATGTGTGCCTTGCTATAAGTCTAGCAGGGAGGTACCAAAGTAATCCAGGAGTGGATCACTGGACAGCGGTCAAGAACATCCTGAAGCACCTGAAAAGGACTAAGGATATGTTTCTCGTATATGGAGGTGACAAAGAGCTCATCGTAAACGGTTACGTTGATGCAAGCTTTGACACTGATCCGGACGATTCTAAATCGCAAACCGGATAGGTGTTTACATTAAACGGTGGAGCTGTCAGTTGGTGCAGTTCTAAACAGAGCGTCGTGGCGGGATCTACGTGTGAAGCGGAATACATAGCTGCTTCGGAAGCAGCGAATGAAGGAGTCTGGATGAAGGAGTTCATATCCGATCTAGGTGTCATACCTAGTGCATCGGGTCCAATGAAAATCTTTTGTGACAATACTGGTGCAATTGCCTTGGCAAAGGAATCCAGATTTCACAAGAGAACCAAGCACATCAAGAGACGCTTCAATTCCATCCGGGATCTAGTCCAGGTGGGAGACATAGAGATTTGCAAGATACATACGGATCTGAATGTTGCAGACCCGTTGACTAAGCCTCTTCCACGAGCAAAGCATGATCAGCACCAAGGCTCCATGGGTGTTAGAATCATTACTGTGTAATCTAGATTATTGACTCTAGTGCAAGTGGGAGACTGAAGGAAATATGCCCTAGAGGCAATAATAAAGTTATTATTTATTTCCTTATATCATGATAAAAGTTTTTATTCATGCTAGAATTGTATTAACCGGAAACATAATACATGTGTGAATACATAGACAAACAGAGTGTCACTAGTATGCCTCTACTTGACTAGCTCGTTAATCAAAGATGGTTATGTTTCCTAACCATGGACAAAGAGTTGTTATTTGATTAACAGGATCACATCATTAGTTGAATGATCTGATTGACATGACCCATTCCATTAGCTTAGCACCCGATCGTTTAGTATGTTGCTATTGCTTTCTTCATGACTTATACATGTTCCTATGACTATGAGATTATGCAACTCCCGTTTGCCAGAGGAACACTTTGTGTGCTACCAAACGTCACAACGTAACTGGGTGATTATAAAGGAGCTCTACAGGTGTCTCCAAAGGTACATGTTGGGTTGGCGTATTTCGAGATTAGGATTTGTCACTCCGATTGTCGGAGAGGTATCTCTAGGCCCTCTCGGTAATGCACATCACTGAAGCCTTGCAAGAATTGCAACTAATGAGTTAGTTGCGGGATGATGTATTATGGAACGAGTAAAGAGACTTGCCGGTAACGAGATTGAACTGGGTATGGGATACCGACGATTGAATCTCGGGCAAGTAACATACCGATGACAAAGGGAACAACGTATGTTGTTATGCGGTCTGACCAATAAAAGATCTTCGTAGAATATGTAGGAGCCAATATGAGCATCCAGGTTCTGCTATTGGTTATTGACCGGAGACGTGTCTCGGTCATGTCTACATTGTTCTCGAACCCATAGGGTCCGCACGCTTAAGGTTACGATGACAGTTATATTATGAGTTTATGCATTTTGATGTACCGAAGGTTGTTCGGAGTCCCGGATGTGATCACGGACATGACGAGGAGTCTCGAAATGGTCGAGACATAAAGATTGATATATTGGAAGCCTATGTTTGGATATCGGAAGTGTTCCGGGTGAAATCGGGATTTTACCGGAGTACCGGGAGGTTACCGGAACCCCCGGGGAGGAATATGGGCCTTAGTGGGCCTTAGTGGAAGAGAGGAGAGGTGGCCAAAGATGGTCCGCGTGCCCCTCCCCCTTGGTCCGAATAGGACAAGGAGAGGGGGCCGGGCCCCCTTCCCCCTCTCTCTCCACTTTTCCCCCCTCCGCGAATCCTATTCCAACTAGGAAAGGGGGGGTCCTACTCCCGGAGGGAGTAGGACTCCTCCTGGCGTGCCTCTCCTGGCCGGCCGCACTCCCCCCTTGAGCCTTTATATACGGAGGCAGGGGCACCCCCTAGAGACATAAGTTGATCCACGTGATCATATTCTTAGCCGTGTGCGGTGCCCCCTTCCACCATAGTCCTCGATAATATTGTAGCGGTGCTTAGGCGAAGCCCTGCGACAGTAGTACATCAAGATCGTCACCATGCCGTCGTGCTGACGGAACTCTTCCCCGACACTTTGCTAGATCGGAGTCCGGGGATCGTCATCGAGCTGAACGTGTGCTAGAACTCGGAGGTGCCGTAGTTTCGGTGCTTGATCGGTCGGGCCATGAAGACGTACGACTACATCAACCAAGTCAACGCTTCCGTTGTCGATCTACAAGGGTACGTAGATCACACTCTTCCCTCTCGTTGCTATGCATCACCATGATCTTGCGTGTGTGTAGGAAATTTTTTGAAATTACTACGTTCCCCAACAGGAAGTTGTTTTATTGGGCTCCGTTGGATGGACCTGGAATTTGACTATTTCGTCCGCCAGTTTAAAGGAGGTGGACTTGGATCTTTTGTCGAGTACCACGTCGTCTCTATTCACCGTGGAGCACAGTGCAGTCAGTTCCTCAGCCGCTAGGGCTTCGGATAGTGCCTGAAGGGCCAGTGCGGCTATCTTGTTTTTGGCGCGGAGTGCTATGTCCGGATCACTAGCGAGAGTGATGATCCCGTTGGGCCCGGGCATCTTGAGCTTCATGTATCCGTAATGGGGTATTTCTTGGAAGATTGTAAACGCTTCCCGCCCTAGCAGAGCATGATAACCGCTGCTGAACGGAGCCACATGGAACGTGACCTCTTCGGACCTGTAATTATCCGACGTGCCGAACACCACATCTAGTGTGATTTTTCCTGTACAACACGCTTCCCGACTGGGGATTATTCCTCTAAAGGTTGTGCTGCTTCGCTTAATGCGGTTCCAGTCTATTTCCATTTTTTGAAGGGTTTCCTCATAAATGAGGTTCAATCCGCTGCCGCTGTCCATGAGTATCTTGGTAAGACGAAAGCCGTCCACTATTGGACTGAGGACCAATGCGGCTGGTGCTCGGGCTGTTCGGAATTTAGGTTCATCATTGGCGCTAAAGGTAATAGCCGTGTCACTCCATGGATTTATTGTTGCTACTTGGTAGACTTCAGCAAGGCTGCGGAGTGTCCTTTTTCGCATATTATTTGATGAGAAAGTCTCGAAGACTGTTAATACCGTATTTGATGCGAAAGTCTCGAAGGCCTGAATTAGGAGATTTTCGCCAATTTTGGCCACCTGCCGGAGTATCCAACATGCTCTAAGGTTGTGAGTTGGTGTGGCGTCCTATGTACTGTGAATTTTACAAGGTCCATTAAGCCATCCTTCCAATACGGTTCCATGCCCTGTAGAGGGTTTTTGCTTTTTGGTGTTTGACCCGGGTGTCTGGCGATGGTGTACCCTTTTATTTCAGACTGGGTTTGCATTCAGGGCCGGATTGTCCCAAAATTTTATTTCGGTTTTCCAGGACGCTTTCCATCGCACAGTACTTTCGTACTATGGACGCCAAGTCAACGAAGCGTGTAATATCACGACAACTTATGGCGTTGAGGATTCCCTTGTTCGTGCAATTATTGCAGAAAAATGAAATCGCGTCTTCCTCGCGGCAGTCCTTTATCCTGTTCATAACCAGGAGGAATCTGGCCCAGTAATGATGTACTGTTTCTTCGGGCTCTTGCCTAATTTGGGATAGATCGCGAATGTTCGGGTGGGTGGGTGGAATTGAATCCAAAGCCTCACCCCATCTGAGGCTCAGAGGCCGAGGAATTTCCGAACTCGAAAATTTGGATTCCTGGATGTTGTCCAATGAATCCAGTCCGTCGCCTGACTCTAAATTTAGGTCTTGAGTGATATTCTCCCCTCCGCGGGTATCCGGCTTGGAGGGATCGGGAATCCGGAAGTAACGAGTCCTTAAGATAGATGAAGGGTCACCGCACTGTCCCTCTACCCCGGCAACGTGATGGGTGACTTGGGGAGAGTTAATCTCTCTCAGATCGGGTTTAAGTCCAATCTGGTCGTAATCCGTAGCGACTCCTAGGGCGGCGAAGCGATCCAAGAGCTCGTTTATGGAGGAGAGCTCCATTGGATCTAACTTCTCGGCGAGTTTCGAGCTGACATGGAGATTGTTTTCGATGGCTCGAGAGGTCATCGTCGGCGCAGAAGCCGAACAGGCGGTCATAAGAAAACCACCTAGCCGGAGGGTTTGGCCGACAGCCAAAGCTCCCTTAGCAACGGTCCCGTCTTTAAAGACGGGGCGAGGCATCCTTCCTGATGGCGACGGCACAGAGGAACTCTCAATGAAAGCACCAATGTCGGTGTCAAAACCGGCGGATCTCGGGTAGGGGGTCCCGAACTGTGCGTCTAGGCCGGATGGTAATAGGAGGCAAGGGACACGAAGTTTTACCTAGGTTTGGGCCCTCTCGATGGAGGTAAAACCCTACGTCCTGCTTGATTAATATTGATGATATGGGTAGTACAAGAGTAGATCTACCACGAGATCGGAGAGGCTAAACCCTAGAAGCTAGCCTATGGTATGATTGTTGTTGTCTATGTTGTCCTACGGACTAAAACCCTTCGGTTTATATAGAAACGGGAGAGGGTTAGGGTTACACAAAGTCGGTTACAATGATAGGAGATCTGAATATCCGTATCGCTAAGCTAGCCTTCCACGCCAAGGAAAGTCCCTTCCGGACACGTGACGAAGTCTTCAATCTTGTATCTTCATAGTCCAGGAGTCCGGCTGAAGGTATAGTCTGGCTATCCGAACACCCCCTAATCCAGGACTCCCTCAAGCACGATTCATGGTCCTACTAATAAATAGCATCGATTACATCTAAGTTGAACGACTGTCCAAAACAAAGAGACATACAATTCATTAAAGTTTAATTACAACATGAGCCAATCAATGTTTCAGAACTACACATAGCATCACTACTTTCGACTCGACTCATGGGACCGGAGCATGGATGAAGCCGCCGTCTGTCGTGATGGTCATGAAATCGCGGGCGTTGTCAGCCTGCATTTGTAGCGTTGTGTCTATCTCACTGTTGGACGGTTGATATCTGAGGTAGAACTGCCCCGAGGTATGAAGGACATCTTGATGGATGATTTCCGCAAACTCCGAATGGATGCGAAATAATTCTTGTCTAATGTCCGCGTCCTGGATTGCCGACAAGCTCGTGGCCCAATCTTTGAGATTATCTGGTAGCAGAAGGTGATGATGGTCCCGTACGATCGCCCGCATGTGATGGAGGGCGTAGTAGGCATCCTTCTGACCGCCAGGCGGCTGCTTGACGTAGCAGAACTTAGTATTGTGGGCGAACACGTGCCTGCCGTACCTACGAACTGGCCTGGTGAAGGTGCCTCCAGATTTGGCATAGCCGGGGAGAACATCATCAAGAACTTTCTTGATATTTGTGTAGTCTATCTTGGAGTCACGGTTCGGGTCGAAATACGTGGCCATGGAATATTTCGGGCTTAAGAGGATGAGTGTGCAATGTGTGTCACTGCACAGAACACGGAATGTTAGAAAAAAACGATCGAAATCTAAGAAATCATATGTTACGGGGCGGTTAAGGGATGACTTACTCGGGAAAGTAAGACACGAGGAAGTTATCCTTATCTGGGTTTGCCAGAATGACTCCTTCGAGGTGTGAACTCGTGACTTGGCGGTCCCCAGCGCTGCCCAAGAGCTTGGCATGCATGTAGAAGGGGTCGACTATCACGATGTGCGGGGTCTTGTCTCTAATGATCCGCATCTCCATACTCAGCGAAAACAGTCGAACGAAGGTGTAGTGCAGCTGATGAAGGTTAAACATAGCAAAGATGTCATCAAACCGCAGGACGATCGTACCCCTGATGGCGCCATCCACAAAGCCCTTGCCCTCTGGCACCTTGGCCACGAAAACCGGGTATGCCACATCATTCTCTCTGAGACGCCACTTCTCCAAAGAAAGAACACTGTCATGCAGACTCTGCATAGCACCGGTTGCAGCATTGAGCATATTTGTCGGTAGCATCGCCCTACCCGCCACATGCACCCTCCTCGAGATATCCTTAGGTGAAGGTGGCCCGTCCTGAGCATGGATCGTACTCGGTGCCGGCTGGCTCGCACCGGCGCCCTTTTTAGCCTTTCGTTTCCGTCCCTTCTTCTTGATCTGATGTAATGGGACCGAGTTCTGCTCACAGACCGCCTTCTTGAGCGTGTTGGGGCTGATAATATTTCGCACCTCAGCTATCTGAGGCTCGGTGAAGGCGACAGCTGGAGGCGTCTCCTGAGAACTGAACGCCAGACGACGCCTGTTGCAATTGGGTTTCTCCGCCGTACCAGCTAGATCGCGGTCGTCTTGGTTGGGTTCTTAAGAACGAGGCCCACAGAACTCGTCACCGTACCCATGTTCGGCAAAGTACTTATTGACGTTCGTAAATGTACCGTCGTCGTTGTCGTTGTCGTCCGGATCCTGTGCCATATGCATGTCCGGATCCTGTGCCATAGGGATGTCCGGCATGTCCGGTAGCGTTGCGGCGTTCTTGCCATGGCTTGGCGCCGGCACGACTGGCGGTCTTGTCCGTGGGGTGGTGTCCCCCGCCCCCAAACGAATCTGGCTCTTCGGCCAAAGCAGGGGCCAACTTACGCATGCGCTGAGGGTCATCTCATCTTCTTCGTCGGCCCCAGCGGGTCTAATCGGAGGTAACAGCTCGTCGCAGCCCGGCAGCACCCGAACCACTTCAACCCTATACATTGTGGGTGGCATCGGATTACCGTGGAACACGGGGTTGCCCGGTTGAACGATTCTGCCCTTGGCGACATCGACCAACTCGCCGCCCATGAAGTGCAGGAGAGTGCAAGGAACATCGGCGGTGCCCTGTGAAAACATGTAGGGCGTTAGGGATGCCCAGTCAAAGGCAAGGAGATGAAGTCATCGGCCGAGAGGCTTAGTTACCGTGATGCCGTCGAGCTCGGCTAATGTCGAGGCACCGCCAACGTGTTGGAAATATGCCCTAGAGGCAATAATAAATTAGTTATTATTATATTATATTTCATTGTTCATGATAATCGTTTATTATCCATGCTAGAATTGTATTGATAGGAAACTCAGATACATGTGTGGATACATAGACAACACCATGTCCCTAGTAAGCCTCTAGTTGACTAGCTCGTTGATCAATAGATGGTTACGGTTTCCTAACCATGGACATTGGATGTCGTTGATAACGGGATCACATCATTAGGAGAATGATGTGATGGACAAGACCCAATCCTAAGCCTAGCACAAAGATCGTGTAGTTCGTATGCTAAAGCTTTTCTAATGTCAAGTATCATTTCCTTAGACCATGAGATTGTGCAACTCCCAGATACCGTAGGAGTGCTTTGGGTGTGCCAAACGTCACAACGTAACTGGGTGGCTATAAAGGTACACTACGGGTATCTCTGAAAGTGTCTGTTGGGTTGGCACGAATCGAGACTGGGATTTGTCACTCCATGTAACGGAGAGGTATCTCTGGGCCCACTCGGTAGGACATCATCATAATGTGCACAATGTGACCAAGGAGTTGATCACGGGATGATGTGTTACGGAACGAGTAAAGAGACTTGCTGGTAATGAGATTGAACAAGGTATCAGGATACTGACGATCGAATCTTGGCCAAGTATCGTACCGCTAGACAAAGGGAATTGTATACGGGATTGATTGAATCCTTCACATCGTGGTTCATCCGATGAGATCATCGTGGAACATGTAGGAGCCAACATGGGTATCCATATCCCGCTGTTGGTTATTGACCGAAGAGTTGTCTCGACCATGTCTGCATGACTCCCGAACCCGTAGGGTCTACACACTTAAGGTTCGATGACGCTAGGGTTATAGGGAAAGTATGTACGTGGTTACCGAATGTTGTTCGGAGTCCCGGATGAGATCCCAGACGTCACGAGGAGTTCCGGAATGGTCCGGAGGTAAAGATTGATATATATGAAGTATGGTTTTGGCCACCTGAAGTATTTCGGGCATCACCGGTAGTGTACCGGGACCACCGGAGTGGTCCGGGGGTCCACCAGGTGGGGCCACCAGCCCCGGAGGCCTACATGGGCCAATAGTGGGAAGGGACCAGCCCCTAGGTGGGCTGGAGCGCCTCCCACCAATGCCCAAGGCGCAAGGGAGAGTGGGAGGGGGCAAACCATTGGTCCAGATGGGTCTTAAGGCCCACCCTAGGTGTGCCCCCTCTCTCCCCCCTTGGCCGCAACCCTAGATGGGTTTTGGGGCTGCCGCCACCCCTAGGGAGGGAACAGTATATGGGGGCGCAGCCCTTCCCCTTCCCTTATATATACTTGAGGTATTGGGGGCTGCAACATACGCGAGATCATCTCCCTCTTGGCGCAGCCCTACCTCTCTCCCTCCTCGTCTCTCGTAGTGCTTGGCGAAGCCCTGCTGGAGTTCCGCACTCCTCCACCACCACCACGCCGTTGTGCTGCTGCTGGACGGAATCTTCCCCAACCTCTCCTTCTCCCCTTGCTGGACTGAGACTTAAACCCAACAATCTTAAGTCTATGAATTAGTAACACGTGATCCTGATAGAAAGAAGAGATAGCCTAGTTCTTAATCCCCGTAGAAGAGAAGATGATGACTCAGATCAGAAGGCCATGAGGTATAAGGAGTAAAAAGAGCCTTACGTTCCATCCCACAATCAATTCCCTTATATAACTAAGGAATTTCTAGACTCAACTTCGACCAGTTTGGCTTGGTAGTCCTACAGGCAGTCAAGCTCTGATACCAATGCTGTCAGGACCCCGACTCAATGCCACATCGATCTAGCATGTAACACCTCATATCACTTTGCGGCCTCACGCACGGTATTCCCACGGGTGTCGCCTTACCTTTGCCCGGGACCGTTTGCGCCTTTTGGCACACGTATATGACAGTGTCGCTAGCATCCATATGATAAGGAGCCCGGGCTGACATGGCTAGTCGTAAACCCAAAGTGGCACAGACTTACAGGGACAGGCATCCATGACCCAACATCGAACGTGTCGGTCATCAGCGAGTGAATCCAGGCTGTAGCACTGGGCTAGCAGGACTCCGGTGAACCGGGCTGTAGCGGGCTAACAGGACTCCGGTATTCATCGCGTGACATTTCCCCGAAGGGACAGACACAGGAACGAAGAAGGACACATGCCGGCCAGCCTAAGTGTTCCGGAGCAGTAGCAAGCTACCATGGCTCGGTGGAAACACTAGGAGACATTTCCCGGTAAGAGAGGCTACTAAAGATAAACAACTAGATAGTCAGATCCCACACATACCAAACATTTCAATAACATACACACAATATGCTCGATATGTGCAATACAACATGGTATCACAAAATGACTCTACGACTCAAGTAATTTATTCAATAGGCTCCGAGGAGCGAGATATTACAAACATGGGTCTCATGACCCAACAATCAGAGCATACAAATCAAAGCACAAGCGGAAGCTATCATGTCTGGATACAGACATCTATAACTGAAAAAGGCTGAGAAGCCTGACTATCTACCAAATCCTGCCGGGGCACAAGACCGTAGCTGAGGTAACAAGCTAAACGTCGAAGTCCACGTGGAACTACTAGTGAGACCGAAGTCTCTCTGCAAAAACATAAAATAGGCAAACGTGAGTACAAATGTACCCAGCAAGACTTACATCAGAACTAACTACATATGCATCATTATCAACAAGGGGATGGTGGGGTTTAACTGCAGCAGGCCAGCTTTGACTCGGTGGCTATCCTAAACTACGACTGCAAGCAACTCTTTTGAGGTGGCACACACGAGTCCACATATTCACCATATCAATACACCACTATGGATCCGCTCCCGTCTCCCTACGAGAACGCCATCCATAGCACTCACGCTTATCTTGCGTATTTTAGAGTATCCACTTTCACTTGTCTATGAACTGATATAAGCAACCCAGAAGTCCTTTTCCGCGGACACGGCTATTCGAATAGATGATGTTAACCCTGCAGGGGTGTACTTCTTCATACATGTTTCCACCACTTAGCGTCTGCACACGACATGTGCTCGGCAGACTTCAAGCGAAAGCCGACGTGGGTGTAGACCACGACCTACCTAAACACCTAAGTCTCTAGTCCAGGTTTATCGCCTATTCGGGTTCCATCCATGAGGAGATCCGGCCAGAGTTTCGCTCACAGCCCCAAACGATGTGAACAGGGTTCCCGAGATACCAAACGGGCATCCGGTACACCGTGCCACGTACCTACCGCATCACAGCCCACCCCTACGGTCAGCGCTGTCCACGGCCTCCAGTAAGCTACAAACACCAGAAACTACTTGCAACTCCTGGACAGAGGACTAGGGTGAATAAGAAGTCGAGCGGGGTCATATTTCAGGGCCCAATGTATGGTAGTAGCTGAATCATGGATCACAAACACAGAACTCAGTTCCTGAGGACGGCTGCAATGAGACAACCCACCATGTACTCCTACATGGCCTCTCACCGCTACCTTTACCAAATCGTGTTCACCACTTAGCTCACACACAGTAGGACATGTTCACACACCTCTGATTCATCCCCGATGAATCAGACCTGACTCAACTCTAAGCAGTAGCAGGCATGACAAACAAGCATGAATGAGTAGGCACATCAGGGCTCAAACAACTCCTACTCATGCTAGTGGGTTTCATCTATTTACTGTGGCAATGACAGGTCATGCAAAGGATAAAGGGGTTCAGCTACCGCAGCAAGTAACAGATGAATCGGTGTTGTCCTAATGCAGTAAAAGAGAGCAGGAGCGAGAGAGTAGGATTGTATCGGAATGAACAAGGGGGTTTTGCTTGCCTGGCACTTCTGAAGATAACATTGAGTCTTCATCAGTGTCAACGATCACATCGTCGGTATCGCGTCTATCGAGAGGGGACAAATACCGGCAACACAGAAAGGAACACAATCAATGCAATGCACAATATGATGCATGATCATGACATGGCAAAATGAATGTGTTTTGGGCTAATGCAACTAGCAACAGATTAAATGAAGTTGGTTTGAATATAAAATTCAAATTCAAACTCCATATGTGATTAAATAAATGCCCTTTATATGATTTGTGCTAAACAGCAGCTATAAGTTGTTCTAACATGCATGAAAATGGTACAGATGGATTCCTTGAATTTTTCTGATAATTTTTCATATATAATTTATTTCATTTGGAGTTACGGTTAATTTTCTATGATTTATAGAAGTTTTAGCTATTTTCTGAAATTATTAAATCATTTAAGATTATCTAAATTCCATAAAATACTTATTGCGTCAGCCTGACATCATCATGACATCAGCAGGTCAACAGGGCGCCTCCAGGTCAAACCTGACCAGTGGGGTCCACTGGTCAGTGACATAGGGGCTAATCCCGCGTTGACTCGGGCTTTGACCCGCTACGGGGCCCACTGTCAGTGTCTGTGGGGGTGTTTAGCGTGGTCACTAGTGCTAACTAAATCAGCGCCACGTCAGCTAGTGACGCCGGCGACCACGGCGACGGCGAGACCTCGCCGGAGTTGCTCGGAACGGCGCTACAGCCCGCGGCTGGTCGCGCTGAGGGCACCAGGGGTGAGCCCGTGCTCCCGCGCGTCTAGGGGGACCCTCGAGAGGGCGTGGGGTGGCCGGGGTTCACCGGAATGGAGCCCGAGGCGGCGGCCGGAGCTCGGGTGGGTGCGGGGTTAGCGCTGCGGCTTGCAAACAAGCTAGCTGCCACGCTAGCGTTGCTCCACGGGTCGTTGCGAGTGCAACGGACGCACGCGCGGGGCCATTTGGTCACCGGGGCTTCGCCGGCGACGAGCCCGCGCGGCGACGGCTACGGTAAGCAAGGGGGCGGCGGCTACGGCAAGCAAACGAAGGCGGGATTAGGCGGAAGAGGACCGGGGGCTCACCACGGTCACGAAGAGATGCTCAGCGAGGTCGGGGACGGTCCGGAACCGACGAATTTGACGAAGATGGCCGGCGGGTCCGAGGTAGAAGACGACGGCGATGGCGGCGATGCAGGGCTTCCGGAGGGCTGTGGATCGGTGGGGAGGAAGAGGGGGTCGAGGCGGAGCTCCTGGGTGCATCGGCGAGGCTAGGGGTGGCCGGTGGCCATGGGTACGGCGACGATGACGGCGAGCTCCGCTCGGTGGTGTGCGCGGGAGGGAAGCAGAGGAGGGAACGGGGTCCAGGGGAAGAGAGGGGAGGTGCAGGGGGCGAGGGGGAGTGCGTGGCGCCCTCGGGTGCCTCCAGCGGCGAGCAGGTAAGCAAGAGGTGGTCGGAGCGTGCGCGCGCGCGTCGGGCACACGCCCTCCTGCCTACTGGCAGGAGGTTGAAGACGGTGGCGACCACGGTGGGCTGGGCCGCACAGTGCTGGACCAGCACAGGAGCTGGGCCGACTCTGGTGGGCTGCACGGGTGAGGCCAGGTAAGTTCTGTTTTATATTTTTCTGTTCTGTTTTGTTTTATTTAACTTATTTTGCCACTGTTTTGAATTTAAAATAATTCAAACAATGCCAAAAACTCCTCTGAATATTTTATATTGCTAGATGGACTTTTCCAAAAGCTTATAAAATATTTCAGGGGTATTTGAAATTATATTCTAACAAATTATGAATATAGTTCCAAATGCAAATAAAGTAATGATTTAAATTCAGTGCTCAAAATATTCCTCAAAAATGTTCATTATTTTTGGTTTGGTGCAAAACCCTTGCCAAAATATAACCAACATTATTTAAGGCCATTTTGAAAACATTGAATGCATTTTCCAGGGTTCTTTGCCCCTCTTTTATTTAGGGTTTTGAGGCTTCCAACAATCCTCAACTCATGTTTCAGAAATTTAAATATGATGCCTGGATGAAGATGCAACTATTTACAACAACAATCTAGGGCTGTGACAACTCACCCCCACTAAACAAAAATCTCGTCTCGAGATTCAAGCGTAGGGTAGGAGGAAGGGAAAACGCAAACTAGTACAATCTTCACGATCCAGGTTGCACCTCATAGGAATGTTGATTCGATCACCATCATTGTCTTGAAGTCTTGCCTTGAGAACTCCAACTATCATGACAACGAGAGGAAAGGAAAGACCCTAAAGAATTGTTCTTCTCGAAGGTCGAACAACTCAGGATTAACCCACGGAATGAGACATAACAACATCTCTCGAGCTGAGACACGAAGCACACCCCTAGAGGAATGGAGTGGAACAGATGACGAAGGTTCACTAGGTAGACAACGATTCCACACCTAAGAAGGTGGTGAACGGTTGTCAACGTAGCGAGGAGTTGGATTGCCATGATACCATAACGATGCACCTTAGGGAAGGTGACTCGTAGAAATATCCCCTTAAGTGGCAAAAGAATTACCTTTGATTCAGAGATCATTGAAACTCTTTATACCAGCTTAAGGCAAATCATAATCGATCATTTAGAGGGGTTCGGTAGGATGGCATACTCAACTTGGATGATGTGGATTACCTTGTTGAAGACAACGTAATGGATGATTTTTCTTATCACCAGAAATGGAAGAGACCCATGGTAGAATGGCACATTGGCGGTGCAAGCTGGGAACAAAATGCAAATGCTGGGAATGATTCTGGTAACTAGGGAAGAACCCAACAATAAAGAGTGAATTCACTGTTGGAGTGGTTATAGCATAACCGAAGAGACTAGGAGCAATCCCGGTTAGTGCCGATGATAACACGTAGCGCTTGTGCGTGCTCTCAAGAACTTGAGCAATTCCATATTCATCAAGGTTTTATCAACAACCGCGTCAAGGATCCTGGCAACACAACATACCACCATGATGAACAACGATGGACGAAGCAGATGCATAGGAAGATAACATCAACTCAGATTTCATCCTAGCGAGGCCAAGGAAATAAAATCTGGATGATCGACCGAGAGACATTTAGCACTCCGCTTCTAATGTTCTCCTTGATGTGCTAGTGTAATCCCATCATTGAAATGGTTTGTAACTAGACATCAAGTAAAAGGTCGGACTTCGGGAGCAATAGAATCCATAAGGAACAGTTACGAAGGTAATTCCTACGAAATCCTTATGGGGAGGTGGCCAACTTCCTCAAACAAGATACTACAATAACAGGTCTTCCGGCTGGGTGTGTTGGCCACAACATCCACTTTACCGGTTATCGAGGGACCAATATTATAGTTCTTGGGAAATATTCCAACCATCATATCTGCCTGAGACTCAGATCTGGTTGGTGTCAGGATATTCCAGACTCATCGAGTCTAGGAAGAAAAATGAAAGTTTGCAACACAAATCGACGAGATGACGTTGCGAGATTCTCGGGAGATGAACTACGATAGCAAGCTCCAAAACATGAGCTGGTTCTGCTACAACATGTGAACACGATGTCCAAGACAAGCATGACCACAAAGTAGTCTTATAATAAAACACTACCGAGTTCAGGAGGGGGAACCATAATCGGGAATATTGAAGTCTTGTGCATGACCTAGGATTAGCACATCAACTCCTTTTCCTGAACAAATCAGTCAGTGGCTTGGTGTGCTAGGGACCCATATAGAATGGAGGTTGCAAGTCTCCGAACCACAGAATACTTCGCACGTATGCATGACTGATTTGGGATGATTCCAAAGGGAAACAACATTGACTTTCTCAAATCCACGGCGGCAACTTGCATCAGATGCACATGAATTAAAGGAAGTCACTACCTTCATCCAAACATATGCTTCATGAGCTAGCATGAACAAATGCTTTCAAAAGTTTCCAACACTAGCTTAATGTTCAACAAAATCATGGAGGAGATAAGGATGTTGTCAATGGGCTCAACAACAATTCATCTAGGTTTCCTTTTAAAAGGAATTCCATAGTTAAGTGAACACGGTGATAGCATTGGTCAGACCAAAGATGTAATGGGGTATGCTCGAGGGATCAACCACGAATAAGACAACATTACGAGCATCGTTGGTACTGATTTGATTTGACGATGGCCCACACTCAAATCAAAGGATTGATAAGACAATAGGTCCAACAACTGATCACAGGGACCAATCGATGAAGATATCATCTTTCTTCAACACACACTACACAAGAATATCCCTTTGGAACGAACTAAGTCAGACAAGCTTTTATCTTCCAACTCTCCAAGTTGTTGTCTAGCTTAACCAACTAGCTCAGGGATATCTAACACCGATTCTTGGAAAGAAGGTGGTTCATAAGAAACCAACTTGATCACGGGCTCAACATAACGGTCAGGTGACGACCTGGTGATACTTCCGAGAAGACATTCAGAAAATCACGAACCACCGGTATGTTACTAAGCTCGAGAACAATCTCGCTTTTGAGGGCAAGACGATATAATCAAATGAGTGAGGACTTGACAAGATCCTAACTCATCAATCGAAGGGTGCACCGAAATAAGAACTAGGTAGCACGATAAGTCTTAGAAGGATGATTCAAAAACCAACATGCTAAGAATGAAATTATTATCCTTTAACTACCAAGCAACGAGGTTGCTGGGAGTATTGATTTCACACATCACAATTCATTTGTCGGTATTCCGGTTGCATCAACACGAGGGCCGAGGAATGACTAATGATGGTGAGAAGTATCACTGTACCAAGAGTTCATAGGATGGTGTGCAATTCCTATAACAATCTCGATATAGAATAAGGTAATACTCCAAGGTAGAACAGAACAAAAGTTGGATTGGCATTTGATCTGCGGAATACAACTACTTTGACCCAATCCTAGATATGGAAGAGGTACTGGAGTTTGTTTCTCCAAGTCATTCATGACAGAATGGCTTGACGGACCACAAGGGTAATAGGCATCGATAAACGAATGCATGCATACTCTTGACTATCAATTGATAGGCGAGGATCGGAATGCAACTAAAGAGAACAACTCAAAGGAACATATAATTTTCTGAGTTGTGGATGCATAGATTAGTATGTCGAACCAAGTTCAACATATTTCTTCCAGATAACCCATGCAGAAAGGTAGAACTGGCAGAGTCACGATTTATGAATGGAGAACTCCTCAAGAATAATCCTGTTGTGATATTTCAGTTCAACGAGGAACTTCTGCCATAAGTAGTTCATGGTATTTGGAAGAAGAAGATACCACGGACTTCAAGGACTATCGCAAAGGTTACTAATATCCTAAAGGCACTAGCAATTACTATCAACATGAAGTAGGTAGAGTGAATCTCGGGTTCAAGAACCCAGGAACAGAATACCTATTACTAAGTAGCATCACGGGATGCTTTCGAGAATGATGGCCAGAATCATCACACTGGGAACACAAATCATGGCTAAATTACTAGATGATCCCCTAAGACACCTAGGGTCATAATAATATCTCCAACATATATGTCAAGGTAACAGAGTACCTCAACTCACTGATTAGTGTGGTTAATCTGGCCCAAAGGAACATTGAAACGGGAGGAAGGAATTTGCAAGTGCATCAGACTGTTTAGAGACCTGAGATGACTCGGACAGCGTAACGACTGTAAATGCTCAAAAAAGATTTGAGACATTCACAAAAATAGTGGCATAACCACTCAGAAGCACAATATCAAGGTTTCGAGATCAACAATTAACATACGGAAGTAGTAGGAACTGAACTGAGACTTAAACCCAACAATCTTAAGTCTATGAATTAGTAACACGTGATCCTGATAGAAAGAAGAGATAGCCTAGTTCTTAATCCCCGTAGAAGAGAAGATGATGACTCAGATCAGAAGGCCATGAGGTATAAGGAGTAAAAAGAGCCTTACGTTCCATCCCACAATCAATTCCCTTATATAACTAAGGAATTTCTAGACTCAACTTCGACCAGTTTGGCTTGGTAGTCCTACAGGCAGTCAAGCTCTGATACCAACGCTGTCAGGACCCCGACTCAATGCCACATCGATCTAGCATGTAACACCTCATATCACTTTGCGGCCTCACGCACGGTATTCCCACGGGTGTCGCCTTACCTTTGCCCGGGACCGTTTGCGCCTTTTGGCACACGTATATGACAGTGTCGCTAGCATCCATATGATAAGGAGCCCGGGCTGACATGGCTAGTCGTAAACCCAAAGTGGCACAGACTTACAGGGACAGGCATCCATGACCCAGCATCGAACGTGTCGGTCATCAGCGAGTGAATCCAGGCTGTAGCACTGGGCTAGCAGGACTCCGGTGAACCGGGCTGTAGCGGGCTAACAGGACTCCGGTATTCATCGCGTGACATTTCCCCGAAGGGACAGACACAGGAACGAAGAAGGACACATGCCGGCCAGCCTAAGTGTTCCGGAGCAGTAGCAAGCTACCATGGCTCAGTGGAAACACTAGGAGACATTTCCCGGTAAGAGAGGCTACTAAAGATAAACAACTAGATAGTCAGATCCCACACATACCAAGCATTTCAATAACATACACACAATATGCTCGATATGTGCAAATACAACATGGCATCACAAAATGACTCTACGACTCAAGTAATTTATTCAATAGGCTCCGAGGAGCGAGATATTACAAACATGGGTCTCATGACCCAACAATCAGAGCATACAAATCAAAGCACAAGCGGAAGCTATCATGTCTGGGTACAGACATCTATAACTGAAAAAGGCTGAGAAGCCTGACTATCTACCAGATCCTGCCGGGGCACAAGATCGTAGCTGAGGTAACAAGCTAAACGTCGAAGTCCACGTGGAACTACTAGTGAGACCGAAGTCTCTCTGCAAAAACATAAAATAGGCAAACGTGAGTACAAATGTACCCAGCAAGACTTACATCAGAACTAACTACATATGCATCATTATCAACAAGGGGATGGTGGGGTTTAACTGCAGCAAGCCAGCTTTGACTCGGTGGCTATCCTAAACTACGACTGCAAGTAACTCTTTTGAGGTGGCGCACACGAGTCCACATATTCACCATATCAATACACCACTATGGATCCGCTCCCGTCTCCCTACGAGAACGCCATCCATAGCACTCACGCTTATCTTGCGTATTTTAGAGTATCCACTTTCACTTGTCTATGAACTGATATAAGCAACCCAGAAGTCCTTTTCCGCGGACACGGCTATTCGAATAGATGATGTTAACCCTGCAGGGGTGTACTTCTTCATACATGTTTCCACCACTTAGCGTCTGCACACGACATGTGCTCGGCAGACTTCAAGCGAAAGCCGACGTGGGTGTAGACCACGACCTACCTAAACACTCAAGTCTCTAGTCCAGGTTTATCGCCTATTCGGGTTCCATCCATGAGGAGATCCGGCCGGAGTTTCGCTCACAGCCCCAAACGATGTGAACAGGGTTCCCGAGATACCAAACGGGCATCCGGTACACCGTGCCACGTACCTACCGCATCACAGCCCACCCCTACGGTCAGCGCTGTCCACGGCCTCCAGTAAGCTACAAACACCAGAAACTACTTGCAACTCCTGGACAGAGGACTAGGGTGAATAAGAAGTCGAGCGGGGTCATATTTCAGGGCCCAATGTATGGTAGTAGCTGAATCATGGATCACAAACACAGAACTCAGTTCCTGAGGACGGCTGCAATGAGACAACCCACCATGTACTCCTACATGGCCTCTCACCGCTACCTTTACCAAATCGTGTTCACCACTTAGCTCACACACAGTAGGACATGTTCACACACCTCTGATTCATCCCCGATGAATCAGACCTGACTCAACTCTAAGCAGTAGCAGGCATGACAAACAAGCATGAATGAGTAGGCACAACAGGGCTCAAACAACTCCTACTCATGCTAGTGGGTTTCATCTATTTACTGTGGCAATGACAGGTCATGCAAAGGATAAAGGGGTTCAGCTACCGCAGCAAGTAACAGATGAATCGGTGTTGTCCTAATGCAGTAAAAGAGAGCAGGAGCGAGAGAGTAGGATTGTATCGGAATGAACAAGGGGGTTTTGCTTGCCTGGCACTTCTGAAGATAACATTGAGTCTTCATCAGTGTCAACGATCACATCATCGGTATCACGTCTATCGAGAGGGGACAAATACCGGCAACACAGAAGGAACACAATCAATGCAATGCACAATATGATGCATGATCATGACATGGCAAAATGAATGTGTTTTGGGCTAATGCAACTAGCAACAGATTAAATGAAGTTGGTTTGAATACAAATTCAAATTCAAACTCCATATGTGATTAAATAAATGCCCTTTATATGATTTGTGCTAAACAGCAGCTATAAGTTGTTCTAACATGCATGAAAATGGTACAGATGGATTCCTTGAATTTTTCTGATAATTTTTCATATATAATTTATTTCATTTGGAGTTACGGTTAATTTTCTATGATTTATAGAAGTTTTAGCTATTTTCTGAAATTATTAAATCATTTAAGATTATCTAAATTCCAGAAAATACTTATTGCGTCAGCCTGACATCATCATGACGTCAGCAGGTCAACAGGGCGCCTCCAGGTCAAACCTGACCAGTGGGGTCCACTGGTCAGTGACATAGGGGCTAATCCCGCGTTGACTCGGGCTTTGACCCGCTACGGGGCCCGCTGTCAGTGTCTGTGGGGGTGTTTAGCGTGGTCACTAGTGCTAACTAAATCAGCGCCACGTCAGCTAGTGACGCCGGCGACCACGGCGACGGCGAGACCTCGCCGGAGTTGCTCGGAACGGCGCTACAGCCCGCGGCTGGTCGCGCTGAGGGCACCAGGGGTGAGCCCGTGCTCCCGCGCATCTAGGGGGACCCTCGAGAGGGCGTGGGGTGGCCGGGGTTCGCCGGAATGGAGCCCGAGGCGGCGGCCGGAGCTCGGGTGGGTGCGGGGTTAGCGCTGCGGCTTGCAAACAAGCTAGCTGCCACGCTAGCGTTGCTCCACGGGTCGTTGCGAGTGCAACGGACGCACGCGCGGGGCCATTTGGTCACCGGGGCTTCGCCGGCGACGAGCCCGCGCGGCGACGGCTACGGTAAGCAAGGGGGCGGCGGCTACGGCAAGCAAACGAAGGCGGGATTAGGGGGAAGAGGACCGGGGGCTCACCACGGTCACGAAGAGATGCTCGGCGAGGTCGGGGACGGTCCGGAACCGACGAATTTGACGAAGATGGCCGGCGGGTCCGAGGTAGAAGACGATGGCGATGGCGGCGATGAAGGGCTTCCGGAGGGTTGTGGATCGGTGGGGAGGAAGAGGGGGTCGAGGCGGAGCTCCTGGGTGCATCGGCGAGGCTAGGGGTGGCCGGTGGCCATGGGTACGGCGACGATGACAGCGAGCTCCACTCGGTGGTGTGCGCGGGAGGGAAGCAGAGGAGGGAACGGGGTCCAGGGGAAGAGAGGGGAGGTGCAGGGGGCGAGGGGGAGTGCGTGGCGCCCTCGGGTGCCTCCAGCAGCGAGCAGGTAAGCAGGAGGTGGCCGGAGCGTGCGCGCGCGCGTCGGGCACACGCCCTCCTGCCTACTGGCAGGAGGTTGAAGACGGTGGCGACCACGGTGGGCTGGGCCGCACAGTGCTGGACCAGCACAGGAGCTGGGCCGGCTCTGGTGGGCTGCACGGGTGAGGCCAGGTAAGTTCTGTTTTATATTTTTCTGTTCTGTTTTGTTTTATTTAACTTATTTTGCCACTGTTTTGAATTTAAAATAATTCAAACAATGCCAAAAACTCCTCTGAATATTTATATTGCTAGATGGACTTTTCCAAAAGCTTATAAAATATTTCAGGGGTATTTGAAATATATTCTAACAAATTATGAATAGTTCCAAATGCAAATAAAGTAATGATTTAAATCAGTGCTCAAAATATTCCTCAAAAATGTTCATTATTTTGGTTTGGTGCAAAACCCTTGCCAAATATAACCAACATTATTTAAGGCCATTTGAAACATTGAATGCATTTTCCAGGGTTTTGCCCCTCTTTATTTAGGGTTTTGAGGCTTCCAACAATCCTCAACTCATGTTTCAGTTTAAATATGATGCCTGGATGAAGATGCAACTATTTACAACAACAATCTAGGGCTGTGACAGTTTATGCGTAGTTTCTATGCACGAGTAGAACACAAAGCAGTTGTGGGCGTCGATTTTGTCAATTTACTTGCCGTTACTAGTCTTATCTTGATTCGGCGGCATCGTGGGATGAAGCGGCCCGGACCGACCTTACACGTACTCTTACGTGAGACTGGTTCCACCGACTGACATGCACTAGTTGCATAAGGTGGCTAGTGGGTGTCTGTCTCTCCCACTTTATTCGGATCGGATTCGATGAAAAGGGTCCTTATGAAGGGTAAATAGAAATTGTCATATCATGTTGTGGTTTTCGCATAGGTAAGAAATGTTCTTGCTAGAAACCTATAGCAGCCACATAAAAACTTGCAACAACAATTAGAGGACGTCTAACTTGTTTTTGCAGCATATGCCTTGTGATGTGATATGGCCAAAAGGATGTGATGAATGATGTATGTGATGTATGAGATTGATCATGATCTTGTAATAGGAATCATGACTTGCATGTCGATGAGTATGACAACCGGCAGGAGCCATAGGAGTTGTCTTAATTTATTTATGACCTGCATGTCAACTTAAACGTCATGTAATTACTTTACTTTATTGCTAAAGTGTTAGCCATAGTAGTAGAAGTAATAGATGATGACACAACTTCAAGAAGACACAATGATGGAGATCATGGTGTCGTGCCGGTGACAATGATGATCATGGAGCCCCGAAGATGGAGATCAAAAGGAGCAAAATGATATTGGCCATATCATGTCACTATTTGATTGCATGTGATGTTTATCATGTTTTACATCTTATTTGCTTAGAACGACGGTAGCTTAAATAAGATGATCCCTCGTAATAATTTCAAGAAGTGTTCCCCCTAACTGTGCACCGTTGCGAAGGTTCGTTGTTTCGAAGCACCACGTGATGATCGGGTGTGATAGATTCTAACGTTCGAATACAACGGGTGTAAGCCAGATTTACACACACAATACACTTAGGTTGACTTGACGAGCCTAGCATGTACAGACATGGCCTCGGAACACGGAAGACCGAAAGGTCGAGCATGAGTCGTATAGAAGATACGATCAACATGAAGATGTTCACCGATGATGACTAGTCCGTCTCACGTGATGATCGGACACGGCCTAGTTGACTCGGATCATGTTTCACTTAGATGACTAGAGGGATGTCTATCTGAGTGGGAGTTCATTAAATAATTTGATTAGATGAACTCAATTATCATGAACATAGTCTAAATTGTCTTTGCAAATATGTTGTAGATAAATAGCTCACGTTGTAGCTCCCTGTTTCAATACGTTCCTAGAGAAAGATTAAGTTGAAAGATATTGTAAGCAATGATGCGGACTAGGTCCGTAGTCCGAGGAGTGTCCTCACTGCTACACAGAAGGCTTACGTCTTTGATGCACCGCTCGATGTGCAAACCCCTACAACGTCGTCTGTGGATGTTGTGAACACCTGACAGACACATCCTGATGACTACTTGATAGTTTAGTGCACCATACTTTACGGCTTAGAATCGGGATTCCAATGACGTTTTGAATGCCATAGAACATATGAGATGTTCCAAGAGCTGAAATTGGGATTTCAGGCTCATGCCCGTGTTGAGAGGTGTGAGACCTCTGACAAGTTCTTTTGCCAACAAGATGGAGGAGAATAGCTCAGCTAGTGAGCATGTGCTCAGAATGTCTGGGTGCTACAATCACTTAAATCAAGTGGGAGTTAAACTTCCAGATAAGATAGTGATTGATAGAGTTCTCTAGCCACTATCACTAAGCTACTAGATCTTCGTGATGAACTATGACATGCAAGGGATGGAGTTGATCCCGGAGCTGTTCGCGGTGCTTAAGACCGCAAAAGGTAGAAATCAAGAAGGAGCATCAAGTGTTGATGGTTTAACAAGACCACTGGTTTCAAGAAGGGCAAGGGCTAGAAGGGAAACTTCATGGATGGCAAACCAGTTGCCGCTCCAGTGAAGGAACCCAAGGTTGAACCCAAACCCGAGACTAAGTGCTTCTATTGTAAGGGGAACGGTCACTGGTAGCGGAATTACCCCAAATGCATGGTAGATAAGAAGGCTGGCAACTTCAACAAAGTATATACGTGTTATTAATGTGTACCTCACTAGTACTCCTGGTAGCACCTGGGTATTGGATACCGGTTCAGTTGCTATTATTGGTGACTTGAAGCAAAAGCTACGGACTAAACGGAGACTGGCTAAGGGCGAGGTGACGATGTGTGTTGGAAGTGTTTCCAAAGTTGATGAGATCACCATCGCACGCTCCATCTGCCTTCGGGATTAGTATTGAACCTAGATAAATGTTATCAGGTGTCTACGTTGAGCATGAATATGATTAGATCATGTTCATTGCAATACGGTTATTCATTTAAGTTAGAGAATAATGGTTATTCTGTTTACATGAATGATACCTTTCATGGTCATGCACCCTATGTGAATGGTTCATTGAATCTCGGTCGTGGTAATACACATGTTCACGCCAAAAGATGTAGAGTTAATAATGATAGTACCACTTTCTTGTGGCACTGCCGCTTAGGTCATATTGGCGTAAGATGCATGAAGAAACTCCATGTCGATGGATGTTTGGAGTCACTTGATTTTGAATCGCTTGACACATGCGAGCCATGCCTCATGGGCAGGATGACTAAGACCCCGTTTTCAGGTACAATGAAACGGGCAAGTGACTTGTTGGAAATCATGCATGCTGATGCGTGTGATCCAATGAGAATTGAAGCGTGCGGTGGATATCGCTATTTTCTCATCTTCACTGACGATTTGGGTAGATATAGGTATATCTACTTAATGAAGCACAAGTCTGAAACGTTTGAAAAGTTCAAGCGATTTCAGAGTGAAGTTAAGAATCATCATAACAATAAGATCATGTTCCTACGATCTGATCAAAAGGGGATTTTCTGAGTTATGAGTTTGGCAATCACTTAAGACATTGTGGAATTGTTTCACAGTTGAAGCCACCTGGAACACCACAAGGTAATGGTGTGTCCGGACGTCGTAATCGAACCCTATGAGATATGGTGCGATCTATGATGTCTCTTACCAATCTACCGTTTTCATTTTGAGGTTATGCGTTAGAGACAGCTGCATTCACTTTAGATAGGACACCATCTAAGTCCGTTGAGACGACGTCGTATGAACATTGGTTTGGCAAGAAACCAAAGTTGTCGTTTCTTAATGTTTGGGGCTGCGATGCTTAAGGCTTCAGCCGGAGAAGCTCGAACCCAAAGCGGACAAACACATCTTCATAGGATACCCAAAGGTGACAGTTGGGTATACCTTCTATCTCAGATCCGAGGGCAAATTGTTTGTCGCTAAGAACGGGTCCTTTCTCGAGAAGGAGTTTCTCTCGAAAGAATTGAGTGGGAGGAAGATAGAACTTGATGAGGTTGTCGAACCTTTACTTCAACCAGAGAGTGATGCAACACAGAAAGATGTTTTCTGTGGCGCCTACGTCTGTTGAATAGGAAGTTAATGATAGTGATCATGAAGCTTCGGATCAAGTTGCTATCGAACCTCGTAGGTCGACAAGGATATGTACTACTCCTGAGTGGTACGGTAATCCTGTCTTAGATATCATGTTGTTAGACAACAATGAACCTACGAGCTATGGAGAAGCGATGGTGGGCCCGTATTCCGACAAATGGTTAGAAGCCATGAAATCCGAGATAGGATCCATATATCAGAACAAAGTATGGACTTTGGTGGACTTGCCCGATGATCGGCAAGCCATTGAGATAAATGGATCTTTAAGAAGAAGACGGACGTGGGCGGTAATGTTACCGTCTATGAAGCTCGACTTGTGGGAAAGAGTCTTTTCACAAGTTCAAGGAGTTGACTACGATGAGAATTTCTCACCCGTAGCGATGCTTAAGTCCGTCGGAATCATGTTAGCATTAGCTGTATTTTTCGATTATGAAATCTTACAGATGGATGTCAAAACAAGTTTTCTTACCAGTTTTCGTAAGAAAAGTTGTATGTGATACAATAAAAGGTTTTGTCGATCCTAAGGATGCTAAAAGGTATGCTGGCTCCAGCAATCCTTCTATGGACTAGAGCAAGCATCTCGGAATCGGAATATATGTTTTGATGGAGTGATCAAAGCTTTTAGGTTTATACAATGTTTGTTAGAAACTTGTATTTACAAGAAAGTGAGTGGGAGCACTACAACATTTCTGATAAGTATATGTGGATGACATATTGTTGATCCGAAATAATGTAGAATTTCTGGAAAGCATAAACGGTTGTTTGAAGAGTGTTTTTCAAAGGAAGACCTGGATAAAGCTGCTTACATATTGGGCATCAAGATCTATAGAGATAGATCAAGACGCCTGATGATACTTTCAAAGAACGCACACCTTGACATGTTTTTGAAGGAGTTCAAAATAGATCAGTCAAAGAAGGGGTTCTTACCTGAGTTGTAAGGTGTGAAGTTGAGTAAGACTCAAAGCTTGACCACGGCAGAAGAAAGAGGAAGGACGAAGGTCGTCCCCTATGCTTTTGTCATAGGCTCTATACGGTATGCCATGCTGAGTACCGCACCTGATGTGTGCCTTGCCACATGTCTGGCAAGAGGGTACAAAGGTGATCTAGGAGTGGATCACCAGATAGCGGTCAAAATTATCCTTAGAGGAATAAGGAAATGTTTCTCGGTTATGGAGGTGATAAAGAGTTCGACGTAAAGAGTTACGTCGATGCAAGCTTAACACCTATCCGGATAGCTCTGAGTAGAGATACCGGATACGTATAATGGAGCAACAATTTGGAATAGCTCCAAGTGGAACGTGGTAGCAGCATCTACGATATGACATAAAGTTTTGCGAAATACATAGGGATCTGAATATGGCAAGACCCGTTGACTACAACCTCTCTCACAAGCATAACATGATCAAACCCAGAACTCTTTGAGTGTTAATCACATAGTGATGTGAACTAGATCATTGAGTCTAGTAGACTCTTGGATGTTGGTCACATGGCGATGTGACCTGTGAGTGTTAATCACATGGCGATGTGAACTAGATTATTGACTCTAGTGCAAGTGGGAGACTGTTGGAAATATGCCCTAGAGGCAATAATAAATTAGTTATTATTATTATATTTCATTGTTCATGATAATCGTTTATTATCCATGCTAGAATTGTATTGATAGGAAACTCAGATACATGTGTGGATACATAGACAACACCATGTCCCTAGTAAGCCTCTAGTTGACTAGCTCGTTGATCAATAGATGGTTACGGTTTCCTGACCATGGACATTGGATGTCGTTGATAACGGGATCACATCATTAGGAGAATGATGTGATGGACAAGACCCAATCCTAAGCCTAGCACAAAGATCGTGTAGTTCGTATGCTAAAGCTTTTCTAATGTCAAGTATCATTTCCTTAGACCATGAGATTGTGCAACTCCCGGATACCGTAGGAGTGCTTTGGGTGTGCCAAACGTCACAACGTAACTGGGTGGCTATAAAGGTACACTACAGGTATCTCCGAAAGTGTCTGTTGGGTTGGCACGAATCGAGACTGGGATTTGTCACTCCGTGTAAACGGAGAGGTATCTCTGGGCCCACTCGGTAGGACATCATCATAATGTGCACAATGTGACCAAGGAGTTGATCACGGGATGATGTGTTACGGAACGAGTAAAGAGACTTGCCGGTAACGAGATTGAACAAGGTATCGGGATACCGACGATCGAATCTCGGGCAAGTATCATACCGCTAGACAAAGGGAATTGTATACGGGATTGATTGAATCCTTGACATCGTGGTTCATCCGATGAGATCATCGTGGAGCATGTGGGAGCCAACATGGGTATCCAGATCCCGCTGTTGGTTATTGACCGGAGAGTTGTCTCGGCCATGTCTGCATGACTCCCGAACCCGTAGGGTCTACACACTTAAGGTTCGATGACGCTAGGGTTATAGGGAAAGTATGTACGCGGTTACCGAATGTTGTTCGGAGTCCCGGATGAGATCCCGGACGTCACGAGGAGTTCGGAATGGTCCGGAGGTAAAGATTGATATATAGGAAGTATGGTTTTGGCCACCGGAAGTGTTCCGGGCATCACCGGTAGTGTACCGGGACCACCGGAGGGGTCCGGGGGTCCACCAGGTGGGGCCACCAGCCCCGGAGGCCTACATGGGCCAATAGTGGGAAGGGACCAGCCCCTAGGTGGGCTGGGACGCCTCCCACCAAGGCCAAGGCTCCTCCAAGAGGGAGGGGGCAAACCTAGGGCAGATGGGCCCTAAGGCCCACCTCCCCTCTCCTCCTTATGGCCGCCACCCTAGATGGGATCTAGGGATGCCGCCACCCCTAGGGAGGAAACCCTAGGTGGGGGCGCAGCCCTCCCTCTCCCCTATACATAGTGGAGGCAAAGGGGCAGCCCAACACATGAAGTTCCTCCCCTGTTGGCGCATCCCTACCCCTCCCCCTCCTCGTCTCTTATAGTGCTGGCGAAGCCACTGCTGGAGTCCCGCGCTCCTCCACCACCACCACGCCGTCGTGCTGCTGTTGGATGGAGTCTCCCCAACCTATCCTTCTCCCCTTGCTGGATCAAGGCGTAGGAGACGTCACCGGGCTGTACGTGTGTTGAACGTGGAGGTGCCGTCCATTCGGCACTAGATCATCGGTGATTTGGATCACGACGAGTACGAATCCATCAACCCCGTTCTTGCAACGCTTCTGCTTAGCGATCTACAAGGGTATGTAGATGCACTCCCCTTCCCCTCGTTGCTAGATTACTCCATAGATTGATCTTGGTGATGCATAGAAAATTTAAATTTCTGCTACGATCCCCAACACAACGGCAGGCGTGCAACTGACGGAGGGGCCGCTTGCTGGCGAGGTGTCGGCCGGCGTACACCCGGGTGCATTAAGCTACAATGCCCGTGCCGGCGCCGGAGACACGAATACCGCCTCCGCCGGAGACACCAATGGTGCCGCCTGCGCGTTGTGCGAGTTGCTGGCCATGAAGCTGGGAACCGGGGGAGGCCCCTGTTGGCCGCCCGCAATCCACATCATCAGCCCATGAATCAATGTAGGCACCATGGCGTTGAGCGTCGTTCCCAGTTTCGTTCAGCTACAATTTAAATACAATCGATCTTAGCTAGCTATATGTTCACAATCTTCTTGCCCTTATTTTTACGTAAATGGAGTTCTTCTCTTGAACGGACGTCCTTTAGGTAGGGTGGTCCTGCTTCTTCTTGTGGTGTATGCTGCTACTTCATCGTCGTCGTCATGTTCGATCTTCGGGTCGCCGTACTTGTCGAAGTCTTGCTCATCTGCTACTCCATCTATTCCGATGATCTTCCTTTTGCCTCTCCTCACGACAACACGGCTGGGCTTTGATGGGTCGGTAATGAAGAAGCATTGGTCCACTTGGGAAGCCAGTACCAATGGCTCATTTTTCGCGGTGACGTTTGCGCCCGCGGTCTTGGATTTGGCTTCGGGTATAACCATGGTGGTGAAATAACGGTCTTCTTTTAGGACGCTCTTGGCCCATCTGACATGGAACATCGGGACCTTCTCTCTAGCATAGCTCAGCTCCCAGATCTCCTCGATCCTTCCGTAGTATCTGTCCTTGTCGTTACCGGTGTAGGATTCCATTGTTACCCCGGAGTTCTGATAACCATCGCTATTCATGTCCTTGTCCTCGGTGTAGAATGTGTAGCCGTTGATATCGTACGCCTCATAGGTCATCAGGTTGTGCTCGGCGCCCTGTGACAAGGCGAATATGAGTTGTTCTTCCGCGGAAGAATCCTCATGTAAAGGGTACGACAGAAGCTTCTGCTTGAACCAACACGTGAAACATGAGTTGTGCTCTTTGATTATATCTCCGTCTGTCCTCTGTTGCCCTCGGTCATTGTACGTCTTCTCAATAAAGGTTTTGTGCTCTACCGCCCAAGGATCGACCACGTCTATGTGTTGTAGCGCGACTAGGTTTGCTCTTTCAAAGTCGGCGAGTCGACCCTCGAAGTCGACATGCATTTCGCGGCGACCCTTGCGGTGACCCCATCCAGCGAGCCTACTGAGGTGCCTATTGACGGGCAGACCAACGGGGTTCTCGATGCCTAGATAATGCATGCAGTAGGAGATGCACTCTTCGGTCAGAAAGCCCCTGGCTATGCTTCCCTCTGGACGTGACATGTTGCGAACGTATCCTTTGATGACACCATTCATCCTTTCGAACGACATCATGTTGTGCAGGAGCGTCGGCCCGAGTTGGATGATATACTCCATGATATGGACCAGCAAATGCACCATAACGTCGAAGAATGCGGGCGGGAAGTACATCTCAAGCTCGCATAGTATCACCACGATCTCTTCCTGTAGCCTTTTGAGTTGCCTCACGCCAACCGACTTCCGAGAGATAACATCGAAAAAGTTGCATAGGCCAAATAGCATTTCACGGACGTGCGCGTCCATGATCCCACGGATTGCAACTGGAAGTATCTGCATCATCAGCACGTGACAGTCGTGAGACTTCATCCCGCTGAACATCTGCTTCGCTAGGTCTAGGTATCTGCTTATCTTCCCTGCGTAACCGTAAGAAAGTTTTACTCCTACAAGGCAGGTGAAAAAATGCTCGATCTCCTCCTGACTTAGAGTGAAGCACGCGGGAGGGTAGTCATTTCATGTCTTCTTGGCCTTTTTGCCTTTGTGACAACTTTCTGTGTCCTGCTTCACCTCATCATCATCATCATCATCATCATCATCATCATCATTAGCGTGAAGCTCCTGCGATACGTTGTGTCATCCATGCACCTGATGCATCCAGAAAATCCGTGGACCACCTGCCCCGCGAGATATCCGTAACCGAGATAGTCGTGCACCGTCGTGAGCAGTGCGGCTCTCATAGGGAAATATTCTTTCTCTGCAGCGTCCCACGTATTGGCTGGTGTTTTCCACAGCGTGTCTAGCTCCACTTTCAGCAGCCCCAGATACAGATTGATGTCGTTCCCTGGTTGTTTCGGCCCTTCAATTAGCATACTCATGTGAATGCACTTCCTCTTCATGCACAACCAGGGGGAGGTTGTACATCCACACAAACACAGGCCAGGTGCTATGTGTGCTTCTCTGGCTGCCAAACGGATTGACTCCATCGGTGCTCGCGCCCAACACGATGTTCATTGGATCGTTCCCAAATTCTGGGTCTTCGAAGTTCAACGCTTGCCACTGGCTCGCATCCTTAGGGTGACTCAGCATATTGTCTTTTTTATTTATCTCCGAATCATTTTCGTCATCTTCCCGCTTCTTCTCCTCCCTATCCGCGTGCCAACGCAGGAGCTTTGCTACCTTAGGGTCCGCGAAATACCGCTGCAGACGAGGAGTGATCGGAAAGTACCACACCACTTTTCGAGAAGCTTTCTTCCTCTTTTTGTATCGAGTGACGCCGCACACCGGACATATGGTAGACTCCGCGTGCTCGTCCCGATAAATGATGCAATTGTTTATGCACACATGGTATTTCACGTGCGGTAAATCCAGAGGACACACGATTTTCTTCGCCTCCTCGAAACTGGTCGGGCACTTGTTCCCCTTCGGAAGACGTTCGCGCCAGAATGACATGTTCTCGTCGAAGCATGCGTCAGTCATTTTGTGTTTTACCTTCATCTCCAGAGCCATGAGTGTTACTTTCAGGCAGGTATCCTCGGGCCTACATCCTTCATACAATGGAGTAACCGCGTCTATCTCCAGTTGATCCAGCTTGGCTTTCTCTCGGGCGGCAGCTCTTGCGTTATCCATCTGCTTGAGAAGCAGCTCTTGAATATGAGGGTCTTGCACCCAGCTTCCATCGTCGTCTGCTCCGGCATCTTCATCTTCATGATCATGCCCTTCGTCTTGATCTTCCTCATCATCATGTCTGGCATCTTCTACATGATGACTGTGTACAGCATCACCGTCGTGATCATGTCCTAGAGATTCTTCGTCTTCTCGCCCGCCCGAGCCGCGGTGGTTGTCTTGCTGCCCTTCCTCATTTCTTGTCCGGCCCCCATGGACGGCTTCATAGTCATCTTTATCACCTTGCCACCGATAGCCATCCATGAAACCACGCAAGAGCAGGTGGTCTTGCACCTGCCCGGAATCCGGGTCCGCAATAAGGCTCTTCAGCTTGCATCTTCGACATGGACATCTTATCTCCATCTCGTTCTTTTGAAGCATCTCAGCCTTCGCGGAGCTCAAAAACCTATTCACGATGCCTTCGGTCATCGTGCGGACCATGGTCACTTGCGGGGTAGAGCAAAACGATATTTTAGAACCAAGAAAAAATTTGGCATGACTTTCCCTAAAAATAGGACCAAAAAGAATGCATAGTGCCAAAATTCTTGCCGAAACAGAAATGAATCAACATTCCGGCAAAATACTGGCAACTATCGCATTTCAAATACCGGTACCTGCAACCACAAACATATATGCAACACCACAAACATACATAGATCTAGCTAGGCCACAAAAAGTGCATGTGCATGTTGTTGGAGCGAGCTAGGGAGAAAAAAAGTAGATCTACAACATAAAGATAGCTTTCCCCTTACTTACCTATCAAAAAAAAGGTAATTTAACCACTTAATTTTGATGAATCTATGGTGCAAATGAGGTGAGGAGGAGGAGGCAGCCGACACAAGCTTGGAGAAGGAGGTGGAGGGAATAAAGTGGGGAAAATGAGTGTGTGGGTGTGGCTGTCCAAAATATCTAGCTGGTCCCAGGTTACTAATGGCGCACCACCCACTCATGCGCCATTAGTAACCCTACATACTAATGGCGCACCTGCTGGTGGTGCGCCATTAGTAGGTTTACAATATATATATATATATATATATATATATATATATATATATATATATATATGGTGCACCGTGGCAGAGTGCGCCATTACTAGTTTAAACTAGTAATGGCGCACCGTGGCAGAGTGCACCATTACTAGTTTAAACTAGTAATGGCGCACTCTGCCACGGTGCGCCATTAGTAGTTTTGCAAAAAAAGAATAAAAAAAATACAGTAGTGGCGCACTTGGTTGTTGGTGAGCTATTACTAGTTAGAACTAGTAATGGCGCACTGTGCCTGGATGCGCCATTAGTATGTTTGGAAAAATGAAAAAAAAGTTTTTATTACTAGTGGCGCACCATGTGTCTGGTGCGCCATTAGTGTCTTCCACACTAATGGTGCACCTGCACATGGTGCGCCATTAGTATATAGTAGTGGCGCACTACGTGTATGACGCGTCATTAGTGTCAATTTCATCTATAGCCTTTTTTCTAGTAGTGCCTCAATCCCGATCTCGCCGGTGTGCTTGGTGCCTTGAACGGTGGTTGGAGCCGCCAGCAACCTTCGCCGGAGCCAGCGCCCTCTGCTCTGCCCCGTTGGGCATTGGAGAAGAAGACGACGCCCCCTACCCTGCAAGTGGGCCTCGCCTGTCAGCCTCTAGGCATTGACCCGGGCCACCCGCTGACGTGTTCAAGTGGACACGCATTTCGGGTAATACATTTTTGTGTACTGAAAGCGTAGTTCGATATGCCTTCTGTTAAGAATACGCTTTCATTACCGTGGAAACGTATTTCTAAAAATGCGCCTTCTGTTTCCAGCCGCCGGCCGAGTCTGTTGATTTGTGAACGTTCACCCGTTAGCAATAGAAAAGCACATATTTTAATTTGTTTTTCTGCTTATGAACGAACGGCCATATCTTTTCAACCGTGACTCCGATTAAGGTGATTCCAAAGCCCACTTCTTCGTCTCGTCAAGCTCGTTTTGTTAGTATCATTTTCATGATGTTGTCACATTTTGAAAATGACCATTATGACCTTGCCCTTATTCAGCCCCCTTCGAGAGAGAACATTTTCTAGCGATTCTTTCCGCGAGCTTCTCGCACTTCTTCCCGATGAATCCCTCCACCCCAGGCAAGCCACACCCTCCATTTGCATGATTGCAATACAGCGACATGGTTTACTTATTTAAACTTGCTTAAAATTTGCATTAGCTACATTTGACTTGTTCATGGCATTTCTCAGAGTGGTATTCTGATCTTGTTATTGCCATGATCTTGCTTGGAGTTCTAGGACTAATATTTTGCAGCTTATGTGGGTGACATGTGGCCATTGAATTATTAGTGTCTTATATTATGATTTCATGTCGGTATCTGATATTATGCTTTGGAGTATTATATTGGATTTGATGCTATCATGTGGATCTTAGGTTAATATTTTGATCTTTTTATTGGATTAGTAGTACCTTGGTACTTGGATTCATCATGATAGTAGTGATATGTTGCCCTCGGAGTATTTTGTTATGACGATATTATGCTTTGGATTAGTTGTTGGATATTGCTATGACTTGGATTACAAGTGATATGATATCAAAGCATCAATTCTCGTAAGATATAGTTTGGGGAGAAATTCCGTCATTTTGTTAGTCAGGTGCCACCGAACCGGGCTTTTCCAGTACAACCACATTTACCTTTATGGGAAGGCCCTAATGCGGTCTATTCTCATGCCTCTCACTGGTGCCTCCAACGAGGGAAGGTTATGCACGGGCGCTACCTTGGCCGGGTAGGACGGCATAAGCCCTGTGTGCCCGTTGTTGTTGTGGTTGGTATACCTTTGTCCCCATTTGGGAGCATTTATGTTTTTGCCACGACGCTGGCCGTTGGATGTCATTGGTTGACATCGGGGCCACCCAGGACTTAGACCAAAGGGGAGTTTGTCAGAGTGGCTGGGAGGGTGTGATGGCAATAGATCCGTTTTGTCGGAATGCCGTTGGTCCACCCGAATGGGAGTGCGAGGCCATGGATTCCATGGTGTGGGTACAGTGTGCTAACCTCTGCAGAGTGTTTGTGTGTTTAATCTATCGATAGCCGCGTCCTCGGTCATGGGCACAATTCGTACTAGGTCACACCGTTTGATCAACACTCACATGACGGAATGACTTATAGTTGATTTATATGTTGATATATTGTGAGCAGTAGCAGCTTGGCAGGATGTCGATGATGATGTTGGGATGATCTCGAGGATGATCATTCAGTTTGTGATGTGGTCACGAGGTGATCACGTGGATATTTTGATCACGAGGTGATCATGTGGATGTTCTGATCACGAGGTGATCATGTGGATCACGAGGTGATCGAGATGGTATATTACTTGGCCGGATAGCCAACATTGAGATGGTTATTGAGATTTGAGATGGTGGTTCGACGGTAATTTTAGTAGTTTCATATCATGCTTAGTAGTTGATGTCGCATCATAGTAGTTGTTAATTAATTAACCTGTTTTATGCTATGTTGTTGTTTTGCCTTGATGCTTTTGGTTGTTGTGAGCTTGCAAGTACATTCAATGTACTGACCTGGCGTGTCATGCCAGATTGCAGGTGATGTAGTGATTGATTGATTGCTTGTCCTACCGTTCGTGCGAGCTAGATCGTGTCCCAGCCAGAGTCCCTATGGAGTGGAGTTCACCACCTTCATCGTTGTTCCGCTGCTAGAAGTATTCCGCTACTGGCATAGAGCAAGTGTAGTATCGCAGGCATAGTGTCGCCGTGCTGATGTGATCCTTTGTAACATCATACCCTTGTATCATTATTCTTTGTATTAAGAGCTAATTTGTTCTATGTCAAGCAGTGACGTATTCCAGAAGACTTTGTGTCGGGGATATACCCCGCGGTGTAAACCGGCCGGAAGTTAACCCGGCCGGACTTGGCGGTTTATCTGAAGACCCCGCTGACACTTGGCGAGTTACTGGCGACCCGCCTTGACCTGGCGGTTTACAAGCAACCCACCTGGTTATTATGACTCACTGGTGATCCGGCGAGCGGGACAGACGGATGACAAGGCCCAAGGCCCAGAAGGCCGGTTCACGTTTAACGGTGGGCCAGTTTAAGAGGAAAGGCATGAGGAACGTTTATCTTACAGGGAGTTAAGACCTAGACTTGTATCTAGTTTGTATTAGAGATAGACTAGTCCTAATCCTAAGAGGATTCCACATGTAAACCGCCCCTTCAACATATATAAGGAGGGGCAGGGCTCCTCAAAGGAGAGAGGAGGCACAAGTTTCACAAGTTGGACAAGTTAGGTTTAGACAATAGCTCTCAAGATAGAGCGCTCTTGTAACCGTGATCATCATCACCAATATCAATGAAGCAGGATGTAGGCTTTTACCTCCACCGTGAGGGGCCAAACCTGGGTAAAACATCGCGTCTCTCGTCCCGCTCAACCCCTCTCAAGCTACCACATAGATGCGTTGGCCTCACGACTAAGTCCTGACACTAAGGACATCTGTCGTGACAATTCCACGATAGTTGGCGCCCACCGTGGGGCCCGCGCACGGTGGTGTTGAGTTCTTGAAGGGAGCTTTTCAGGGATCGAGAAGTTTACCATTAGAAGGATAAAAGAAGAGCCGGCAGAGGATGATCATACAGGAAGCCTCCCGGGTCAATTAATTTCAATGATTAAATTTGGAGTTCTCAGCATATAGTTTGAAGATCAGGAGATTAGGGTTCCATCGTTTGAGCCGCCGGACATGACAGATCCGTCGAAGCCGCATCAACGCTAAGTCCGAGATCGAAGGAATCAAACTGTCGTACAATATAGAAAAATCGTTCCAAGGTTGTCATCAATTGAAAAGACTTTTTGGAGCTTCAATCATTAACCGAGTCGGACAAACCAACCATGACCCAGAGGGGGTTTGGAGGTAGCTGCGGACTCATGTTGCCTTCGAGTCAGCTTCGCCTCTGAACCGCCATGCCCGCTGTCGCGTGTCGAGGCCACTGTTATCCATCGTCGCTTCCAAACCGGCCACTGTTTGGGTCGCCATTTGCCGCGGCTGCCATCCAGCCGCTGTTGCTTTAGCCTTGAGCTGGCACCGTCCCGTCTCTGAGTTGCCGGCCTTACTTCTTCCAACAAGAGCCGTCGCGGCCGTAACAATCAGGTGCTATTTTTCTAAAACTCTTTTTTGATGTAATTACATAATGTCAAAAGATTTTCTCGAGGTATGCTATTGTATACACAGGTCAATTACCTCATGATTAAAGTATGATCCGGTCCCCGCGCGCTGTCATTGGAGGTCGCGGCTATATCCACACTATATCAAATGGCTTATCAGATGTGCGCAAATCGCCGCCTCAACGGTCCGGTCTACATCAACTCACCGGGTCGCGCCTGTAGCCGGTTCATTCGACCGTACCTGCGCCGGTTCAACCGTCCGCGCCCACGGCCGACCCGTCTGTCCGCGCGGCTTATAATGCCACGGCCGACTCACGCGTCCGCTCTGTCATTTAAATATCACGGTTGACTCTGATATGTATATCAACAAATCAGAGCCGCCCTGCGGTCTTGAGCCGCCAGGGGCATGTTCAGCCGCCTCGGTCGCGATAAACGGATCATCCGTCGTCCGAACAAATCAGGTGACATCTATCTAAGTCTATTTTGACATATATTGTTTTCGTAAAAAGAACAATTACGTTGGTTTTTCATATTTTTATATGCAGGACAATTATTCGCCACAACATTGGTGTTACACCATGCATATGGAGCGCGTACTGGCGTCATTATATACTGGCTTTTGACCATTCCGCACTGCTCAATGGAGGCGCACAAACCGCCTGTGGTCCGGTTTACGTCAACACGCGGCCGGTTCTCCATCTACGCTGGCTTACAATGCCCGCAGGCGACTCCCCGTCCGCGCCGGTTCACAATGGCCGCAAGCGACTCTCCGTCTGTGCCGGTTTACAACACCGGTGAAGATTTTCCCCGTCCGCACCGGTTTACAATGCCGCGGCCGATTCATCTATCCGATCCTCTGATGTTGCGGTCGCTTTTGTCGTCCGTCTCTCGCGGCCTGGTCTACATCAACATACCGGGCCGCACCTGTCTGCATGAGCTGTTTATTGGGTATGAGCAAGTCACAGCTTGGGTAGCCCGGTTTTCTTTCAGATTGGAGACAAATTATCATCAAACCGCCGTTTGCACTGGATGGTTCAATGGGCAGGCGCACAAGTCGCCGCCACTACAGTTTTAACTTCAAATCGTCAGTTGGAGGAAACCATTGGCCGAGTTGCTGACACGGATCATATGGGATCATTTACAACCCGCCGCAGTCACCTCAACCTTCTATGGATTCACATCGTGCAATCAACGCCAATGATATACAAGTTATGCCGGTTTATATCACGATCAAATATGGAGAGTCTCAAGCCAACTCCTCGAGTCACCTTTGAGACTCGGGGGTTACGATGACACGAATCAGCGAATATTGCCAGTTTCAGCAAATTTAAGAAACCCAGGATGATGGAGAGAAATATAACCCGGTCCCGGAGGCTGCTGTTATATTGATGAAAATTTAAAGGCCGTCAGAAAATTTCCGGCTTAGAAAGTATATGACAGTTACAAAATCCCAGTTCAATGAAGAAGATCTGGGTCATCAGAAAGGATTCCGGTTTAAAATCCGGCTCAAGGGAAGTCAGTCTCACTGAAGCTCTCAAATATCCGGTTTACAGTCCGGTTCAAGGAAAAATCTATTCTCCTACAAAGCTCTGAAGCGCTCAAATCCGGTTTAACAATGTCCGGTTCAAAAGGGAGTTAACTTCTCGCAAATTCGAGTTTAAAGGCCGTCAGAAAATTTCCGGCTAAAAATGAAGATTCCGGTTTAAAATCCGGTTCAAGGGAAAGATGTCTCCCACAAAGCTTTGAAGCTCTCAATATCCGGTTCAAGATCCCGGTTCAAAGAAGAATTTATCTCTTGCAAAAAGTTAAAAATTGCCGAAGAGGACCTGCTGCCACGATGCACGGTTCAAACATGGATATTCCGCCTTACTGGCCTGACATATTATTGATCACATGGGGGCTTCTGCTTCATAAAGCGGGGTCTCTGGTCTTTTACATCATGTGAGGTTACACGGAGTTGCTCTAAAGCGGCCTTCGGTTTACCCCTTGAGTTCGCTTTGCTAAAAGCATCGTGTTATATCACTTGGAGGGTTGGTCGTGTCCGAACCAATACCATGCCTCTTGATAGGCGAGAGCCACCAGATCACTTGGGACTTGGTCATGTCTGAACCAGTCATGCCTCTTGGTCGGCCTAAGGCCACAGAATCACTTGGGGGCTTGGTCGAACCCGAACCATGACCACGCCATTTGGTCGGCATAAATGCCACAGAATCACTTGGGGACCTGGGTGACTAGAACCATAGTTACACCTAACGGGAGCTTGGTCGTGTTTGGCCATGGTAACGCCATTTGATCAGCTTAAATAAACCTTTTTTGGCAAACGTTTTTGTCATTGCTTTTGCTTCACACTTTTCTTTGAAGGTTTTTTTTTCTTTTCATTGTGTTTTTTAAACCGACAAAGTTTTTTAACCAATCAATTGACGGAACACAGTTCACGTCAATCCGGAGACTATTTGCCCAGTTTGATCCTTGTTGTTAACATCCTCTTATGGAGTAACACGGTGTTTATTACAACCCGGCACGGTTTTATTATAAACTGGCACAATATAGAAGGAGTTATCAGTACTCAAGATTTGGGTTATCACCCGTACTACAAAAAGTTGGTAAAACCAACGATGTGATTCAATGTCACAGGTATGATATATTTCATATTTGATTATTCTTAAGTGCAGCCTTGGTTATAAACCCGGGTTATATGTTGGGTATTATAACCCGTCCGGCGGTAAACCGCCAGGACACTTTAAACTTGTTGTATGCAGAAACATGTTTGTTAAACCGGCCTGGCTTTGGACAACAAGTCGCCAGTATATATTTGGATTGCGCCATTGGAATCATGCTCTTATAAATCATTGGGTTATATTATTCAAGTAGCCAAACTTGGCTGAAATTTCATTATGATGTTGAATGAATAAGGTTTTCATACCGGATTATATTATCTTGAATAGTCAACATGGCTGGATTTTTATTATTAAGGTTTTCAAAGTCGCTATAGCGCAATGTCTACTCTTTTATCAAAGGATATGATTTATTCTACAATGGAAGGAATAGTCCCGAGTCGCTGCAGGCTTACAACCCGGCACTTGGGGGCTACATTATTCAAATTGAGATTACATGCAAGTCTCATGTCACTGCAAGCATGCACCATGACACTTGGGGGCTAATGCAAAGTCATTTTTACTAGTCTTATTGAAGACCCGACTCATCATATTATAATGAGCCGGCCCTTGGGGGCTACCAATTGCTCCTGTCAATAATTCAAGGTACACAAGTTTTAGTCCATAATATTGAAGAATCCATTGCTCAGTTGGTAAAGCACAAAGCTCTTAACCTTGTGGACATGGGTTCAAGCCCTACGATGGAAGCTACATTATAATATGTTATTTTCATTAAAGTATATATATCAAGTCCCGGTTCAGTATTATCTTACTAAGCCGGCCCTTGGGGGCTACACGTTGCTGTTCAAAGTTTACAAGATTATACTTACAAAGTCCCTGCTCATTATTGCATAATGACCCGGCCCTTGGGGGCTACACTGATTGAAGTTTTTATAAGCAATTGCAAGTTCCAGGTTGATGCAATCATGACAACCCGGCACTTGGGGGCTACATATATGGAGTATTCAGTTTATATGATTGAGATGAACAAACCGGATTTCTTCAAGGTTGAAACATTTATTGGAGCAAGTCTTAAGTTATCACTATGTTCTCCTCTTAAGACTTGGGGGCTACAGGTATTATGCATATAAAGGAGGAATATCTTCATTTTATCAGTTTTGAGCAAATCAGGAAGATCAATTACATAACCCGGTGTTGACAACAATTATGACCCGGTGCCATCAATATTTATAAACCGGCCATTTTGGTAATATTAAACCGGCAAGTTTTACATCTTCAAATCGGCTGAATATCAGATAAGTATTTTTAGATCCATATTTCTTAAACCGGCGGAGCTAAGTTAAAGGAGTTATTCTTCACAATATTTCTCGGTGACAAACCAATGTCGGCAAATTGATTATGAAGCTGGTCTGTTGACCCGGATTTCCCAAAAGGAGGAAATAACAAGGACTTAAGGATGATCAGGTACCGGTTTACAATTTTTTTTAACCTGGAGCATAACCTGTCAAATTTGTTCTTGTGTTTATTTTGCAGCATAAGTTTACCATGAATAAATCCAAGCTAAACTTGGGGGCTAATGTCGGGGATATACCCCGCGGTGTAAACCGGCCGGAAGTTAACTCGGCCGGACTTGGCGATTTATCTGAAGACCCCGCTGACACTTGGCGAGTTACTGGCGACCCGCCCTAACCTGGCGGTTTACAAGCAACCCACCTGGTTATTATGACTCACTGGTGATCCGGCAAGCGGGACAGACAGATGACAAGGCCCAAGGCCCAGAAGACTGGTTCACGTTTAACGGTGGGCCGGTTTAAGAGGAAAGGCATGAGGAACGTTTATCTTACAGGGAGTTAAGACCTGCACTTGTATCCGGTTTGTATTAGAGATAGACTAGTCCTAATCCTAAGAGGACTCCACATGTAAACCGCCCCTTCAACATATATAAGGAGGGGCAGGGCTCCTCAAAGGAGAGAGGAGGCACAAGTTTCACAAGTTGGACAAGTTAGGTTTAGACAATAGCTCTCAAGATAGAGCGCTCTTGTAACCATGATCATCATCATCAATATCAATGAAGCAGGATGTAGGCTTTTACCTCCACCGTGAGGGGCCGAACCTGGGTAAAACATCGCGTCTCTCGTCCCGCTCAACCCCTCTCAAGCTACCACATAGATGCGTTGGCCTCGCGACTAAGTCCTGACACTAAGGACATCTGCCGTGACAATTCCACGACACTTTGCCTCGATCTCTGGGATGGAATATGGGGCATTCCGGTTCCTCTGAGCCAAGCTGCCACACGTCAAGATTTCCAAAACTAGATCCTATGTCGATAGGTTTCGACAAACTTCTTTTTGACGAAAAAACCGTGCCTCTCGTGGAAGGAACAAAATAGAAAATATGTTTTCTCCGTTTTCGAGATACTCGGCTGTGCCTCTTGAGGAAGCAAACCGTACCTCTCACGAACGGAAAAAAAGAGAAAACACATTTTTGTTTTTATTTTTGAGAGGCATGGCTATGCCTCTTGCGGAAGCAAAACCGTGCATCTCACCGAAGGAAAAAAAAGAAAACATGTTTTTTTTCATTTTTGAGAGGCACGGTCGTGTCTCTCACGGAAGCAAAACCGTGTCTCTCACGAAAAAAAAAAACTTGTTTTTGTTGTTTACGAGAGGCACGGCCATGTCTCTCACGAAAGTAAAACGGTGCCTCTCACGGAAGGATAAAAAGAGAAAACATATTTCTTTTCGTTTCCGAGAGGCACGACCATGCCTCTCGTGGAAGCAAAATCGAGCCTCTCATAAAAGGAAAAAAGAAAAAGAAAACACGTTTTTTCATGATTTTTTTAAATTAAAAAACTGTTCAAAGGGTAAGAAAGACCGTGGAAAACCAGAAAGCCGAAAAAAATAAAAAAAACCGTTTAAAAACAGAAAACGCGTGCGAAAAAATAAAAATAAAAACAAATCTGTAGCGAGCGCCAGAGCGCGACATGTGGCAGCAGCTGAGGGCGTGCCAAGTGACGCGCTCTTAGCCCACCTCTAAGTGATCGCTGGAAGGCTCCCAATGGAGCACTCGTCAACTAGTTGCTTTCGCATAGTGTTGGCACCGACCAGCAAAGAAACAAAATGTCAACGACACTAGGCCCGTCTCACACCGCAGGCCAGGAGAGCAACGAAATTCTGCTACCTAGATTTTAGTGGGGTTAGTTATAAAAAAAGATTGTAGTGGGGTAGTTCTAAAAAAAGATTTAGTGGGGGTCAAACACGAGAGCTCCTTTTTTGAGAGAGAGAGAACTCGCCATCTTTATTCATTCAAAGCAAAGGTCATAGGCACAAGGTTTGGGTCATGAAGATTGCCCAACCAAATATGTCGACATACACCTAAATTACAAGCAAACTTCGCGAGTTTATGAGCCTCGAAATTAAAATTCCTACGTTCATGAATGAAAGAACTAGAAGTAAAACTGTTGCGACACCTCAATATTTCATGTACTATGGCAACATCAGGACTCCTGTCCCCTTGTTGATATCATTCACCGCTTCTTGACATCCGAGGCCACACAAATACTTTGCACAACAAGATCAGCTGAAAGAGCTAAAGCTTCACGGCAAGTAAAAGTCTCCAGAATTAGTGGGTCTTTGATTCTTTGGAAGACCACGACCAAAGATCCCAAGTAACAGCCCGTTTGGTCTCTACATATTGATGCGACGGCTCTCCCGTGATGTGATCTTGCGACCGCACCATCAACATTAATTTTCACGGCTCCTACAGGAGGAGGTAACCACCATTCGGGATGGGTGGATGAAGTTGCTCTTGCAACATGGTGCCCTTGGTCTTTGGCAACCTATCCCAGTTCTGTAATGAAGTTATCTACAAAAAATATTATTTGTTGGGGGCTTTGAAAAATCGCTTCATAAACTGTCTTGCGTCTCGCATACCAAACTGACCATAATGTGATAACCATCCGGGTGAAGCTTGCCTGGTCCAGCTCATCATTAAGCTCAAAGAGCCATAGTCTCGCATTGGGATCTTCGTTAGTTGTCATGTGCAAGACAAGATCGTCGTCGGATAGTGCCCATATGCACCTGGACATTGTGCATGACACTAGGGCAAGCCTCCATGAATCCCTGACAACCACAAAGCGGGCATGCATCCTGACATATTGCGCTTCTTTAGAAAATCGGTAGTAGGGAGATAATGGTGTGCAAGTCGCCATAGGAAAATCCTTATTTTTTAGGGTACCTTCATTTTCTACAATGAACTCCAAGATTTTCTAATTCCTCTGAGCATTGGACGATCCTATGTTTCTTTTTGAGACAAACACGGGAGCTCCAATGTGCTGCTCCTTGCGTTTGAAGAGTCGACGTTCCGCACAGGCGTACCTCACCTGTGCCGGTCCATTTAGCGTTCGCGAGGTGAAAAAACGCGAAAGAGGGAACGCGCTAGCGCTGGGAATCGGAACCCGTGACTTCATAGTGTTGTGCTAGCCGCTATGGCCAACTAGATCTTGTGCTTTCTAAGCAGAGGAATACTAAAAGAAACAAAGGACAATGATAAAACTTAACATTTTTTAGATGGGATAGAACTTAACATTCACTAAAAAATCCCCAAAACTAAAGTCCCACTGTGGGATCGAAACGACCAACTCCTGGTAGGGAGCCTGGTCACTAGCCTGGGAATTTGTGTCTAAAATTGTAGCCCGGTGTATATTAACTATAAGCTGCAACCGATTTAAGCATTTTTCTAAATTACGAACATGATTTCTTTTTGAAAAAAGTATTTTTTTGTGAAGCGATAACATTTTCAAAATTGTGAACAAAATTTTAAAACACCGAAAATTCCATGAAAACGCGAACATTATTTGGGATTATGAAACATTTCTCTCAAAAAGGAAATAAATTGCAAACAAGAACATTTTTCAAAATTACAAACAATTTTTTAAATATGCATACATTTTTTGAAAAAAGGAACAAAAATTGATAACGAGAACATTTCTTAAAATTACGAACGATTATTTCAGAACTCGAACATTATTTGAAATTCCGTAAACATTTTTTAATTTTAAAAAAATTTGATAACATGGATGGTTTTAAAATTTTAGGAAAAAATTGAAAACATGAAGAATTTTCAAATTCGTGAACAAAATTAGAAATTTAGAACATTTTTTAAGTTCCCAGACATTTTTTAAATTTGCGAGCAAATTTTCAAAACATGAATGTTTAAAAAAATTGTGAACAAATTTTGAAAATGGTAATATTTTTTGAAATTGGCAAATGTGACAGAATTTATGAAGCGAACATTTTTGAAATTTTTGAAAATTTATTGAAAAATGAAAATAAACTTGAAAAAGAAAATATAAAAGAAAAGAAAAAGGAAAAGGAAAAAAGAAAAAGAAAAGGAGAATGAAAATCAAAAAAGAAAATGGAGAGAAGAAAAAATGAACAAGGAAAACGAAAAAGAAACCAAAAAAACCTGTTCAGAAACCTTCTAGAAGGTTCTCAAAACCAGCTGGAACCTTTCAGAAGGTTCCCAAAACCAGGATCAGTGGAACGAACGCCTCGCTTCTAAACTGACCGGCCTATCTTGGTTGATCGCTTTGACCGTGTGTGCGGCACCCCGGCATTTTGACAAAGAATGCGTCAATTAGGGAAACCCGTCAAACACTCGTGCTAATTTATGTATTTGCATATTAAATTTGCCAATGTTAAACTTTGTGGAGTTTGTCTAACTTTACAGAAAATTATATATGAATTTCTACAATACCAAGTATATATGATATGAAAATAAATTCCATAGTAAATTTAATGATAATGATTTGGTATTAGATGTTGTTTTTCTATAAAGTTGATCAAGTTTACAAAGTTTGACTTCAGACAAGGGAGTATTCCAAAAATAAGTATTTCTTGAACTTGTTTGTGATCACTAAACCATGCTAATTATGTGATGTACTTTAAAAGTTTGCCTGTAGGTCCGCCGTATTGATGATGTAGGCTCCCGCAAGAGAAAATACATCACAGCCCTATAGTTGTTGTTTGGGCATTGATGATGCATCGAATCAGCCCCTATATGAGTACATCACAACCCTCTAGGAGAGCTCTTAAAATCTGAGACGGAGCGGCCCCCAAATCTGCATTCAGAAAATCACCAGAACTATAGTATTTTGCTGGAGCATCTAATATGAGACCTATCGTTAGCAGGGTTCCAAACCCACCTAAATATGTGGGTGTTCTGATCCTACCGGGCGCGGAATGGGATCACAACGCTATTGCGGAGATCTTTTTACCAATAGATGTTGAAGCCATCCTATCCATTCCACTTTGTACAAGGCATGTCGACCATTTCTGGTCATGGGTGGACGAGAAGAACGGGACCTTTTCTGTTCGTTCGGCCAACCGCATGCTTGTGGACACCAAGATGAGGAGGGAAGCCTGGCTTGAGGGCCGGCCAAACTCGTCAAGCACAGAAAGTGAGCAGAGGGCATGGTCAAAGCTATGGAACGTGGATGTTCCTTCTAAAGCGAAGATATTCTTGTGGAGATTTGCCCAACAATCAATCCCCACTGCTGACTTACTTCACGACCGAAGTATGTCAACCACCACGAACTACGGGCTATGTCGAGCAGATGATTCGTGGCAACACTCCCCGCTTCACTGCAGCATTGCTTGATGTGTATGTGCCTTACAAGATCCCGATCTAGTGGAAGCTTTGAACAGTACTACTGAACCTAACGCCAAAAGATGGGGTTTTGCTCTTATGGAGATGCTATCCCAGACGAATTCACCCAAGAACTTGTGACTTTGTGGGCAATTTGGTGTGCTAGAAGGCAAGCTCTGCACGAAAATATCTTTCAGAGCCAGATTTACAGTGTATCGCCATGAACATTATTGATTAATAAAGAAAGTGTGTTTAGTTTCAAAAAAATGCAAGAAAAAATACACATTTTTTGTTTGCGGGATGATAGGGGCGTCTTATTATTCTCTAGTATATTAGAAGTGGCCCTGGGTGCGGCAGATGACAAGGAGGTATTTCATATAAGAGTGTGAGAAGACCGCTTGCTCTCATGGACATGGGTTTCAAATGGGTTCTCTCTGCTAGCCGGTTTCATGGTCACTAATTGCACCATCTGAGTGATGAAAATACAACATCATATCATCTAGATTTTGCAACTACTAATAGTTCTAAGTTAGGTCTTCAAGACCAAGAGAGACAATCACCTTTGCATTACAAGATAAGGTCAAAGTTAGGTCTCCAAGTTAGTCATGAGAAGGTCAAAGAGAGAGGTCTAGCAATCAATATTGTGCATGCAATCGTTTTTGTGCAATGTGTCTATATGCTTCTTCGGATGCAATCCCAACGCCTTCCAGTCCTAGAACTCTCTCTAGTCAATATCCTTATGTCTTCTAATAATGGAACTCTTATCAGTTATCCTTGTTAAATCCTTTTCACCACTACTTCGAACAATTGTACACCATTCTACCTCAACCTTCTTCATGCGTTTTCTTGATTTTTAGTTGGTGTATTTATCATGCAAGTTTCTTCCACTCACCACACACGTCCAATCCTGAAAAATAATAATGCATGGAGTAAATATAGATGCAAGTTTGTAGCTTTTGAGATGTTCCAAATATCTAAGTTGACAAGGATTAATGGAGTTGGATCTTGTTGGTGGTAAGGGTAGGTGTGACTATTATATATGAGTTGTGAATATACAAGAAAACCGTGTAGGTTCCATATCGTTGAAGCACATGCAAGCCACATACACATAATTTAGCCGGGGAAATAAATGATATATACTCGTTCTTGTAGTTGTAGAACTCATCTCTTCTATTGAAAGCACTACTGATCATTGCCCTCTTATTTTTCTAGCTCTTTAGTCATCCATAGTTGATACATGCACGTTCATAGAGAAAACATGTTCTCAATTCTATCACCATGCCATACCCCCCTTTCATATGATCTTTTCTTACATGTAAATTGGACTTGATCTCTTTTTTCACACAACTAAACAACGCTATGTCATGAACTTAAGAAAGGATCATGTGAAACATCCTTCCTTTTTTGCAAAATTTGAAGAATAAATCACATTTCGCAAAAAGGAAGAATGTTTCACATGATCCTTTCTTAAGGTTTTTTTACCTTGCTACGCTTAAGAGATAAATAAAAACAGAAAAGGTCCAAAAACTAAAAGACATATGACTAAGTTAAGAGAGGTCTAATCATTTGACCCACTTTGTAGTAGAACCGGCATTGTATGTTCCTCGCAAAAAAAGAGAGCCGTCATTTATATTACGAGGTTACTGGTCCTTGCAACGGTCATCATACATAACTGGCGTAACTTGACAAAATAAAAACCATAGGAATAACATTTGAGTGCCCGAGACATTTTAGGTGAAATAATTATCTATTGATTATTGTATAAAAGTCAACTGAATTTATCAGGTATGTATAGCAGTTGGATTTATGCACGGGGTTTGGGAATCACATGAACTATTTTGCTTGTTGTATCATTTTCGTAGTGTCTATAGCTCCAAGCCTAGCATTATTAGGTGTGACGCTGTTGTATCATCTCCTCTTGACAATTAGGCACTTTTTTTTGAAAGTGGATATTTTTCTCTCGGGCTCCATGGAGCCCTTTATTTCAAAACAGTCAAAAAAATAACTTTTTAAGTTTCAAAAGAATTAGAAAATACTAAAGTACTTATAGATGTATACTAGACATGTCTGAAATTTCATCATGAAATACGTTTTTATGTAGCATGTACAAGTACATGTGCTAGAAATACATGATTTTGTCATTTTTGTGAAGTTGTAGAGAAGTATTTCGTCATGAAACTTCGCAGACAAGTAGTATACATCCGTATGTATATGTGTATTTTAGACTTTTTCGAAACATAAATCCAAATTTGAAGTTTTCAAATAAAGGGCTCCATGGAGCTCGAGCTCCATTAGGCATTTCTGCTTTTGTTCTTCCTAAAAAACAAAAGTTGCCACAAGAGAGATGTTTCTCACGAAGAAATCCCCTAGCATTTGGCTATATTTTTTTTCTGAAGCTGCAACTTTCTACGTAAACAAGAAGTACCCTTTGCGTTGGAAAACCATTTTGCATCTCAAGTTGTAAGATTGTTTGCAATGGACAAGAAATGCATTGCATGTCAAATTCATTTTTTGGGTGTACGTGTGGAATTCGCATGCTTTTGACACCAAATTCATATGCTTTTGGTGTGGTGGGGCTTGTTTATAGTCGATCTACAAAGTTTCAATGTTAAATGTTCCCTTCTTTGAAAGATATAAAAAAATATTATGGATAACACGGATCTTGACGAAAACTAGATGGCTTAGATAGAATGTGTAGCTACATGAGATGGAGTATGGAAAGTCCACTCTCGAACACACACAAAGTTGGGTTTCAAATGAAAAAGAATACACACAAAGTTGGGTTTCAAATGCAGGAAGGACCCCAGAACAAGGCAAAACCAGCAAATAGACCGGTTTGGCTCAACACTGGTAGCAGATCGCGCACCCGACGCGACCCAGACCGCCCAGCCCAGACGCCGACCCACGCCGCTCGCGCTCCCGTCTCTCGGCGATCCTCCCTTCTCCGACGACCGGCTGCCACCCCTTCCGCCCTCGCCGCCAGATCCGCGCGGCCACGCCTACCCCACCTCGCTCTTCTTCTTAGGCCCCGGCAGATCTACGCGGGCGGCGACCGTCCCTAGCCATGGTGAGTTCCTCTTCCCCCCCTTCCTGTAGATCCCCTGGGCTACGCTAGAGGCCGTGGGATCTCGTTTCGGATCCGGATCTCGGAGAATAGGAGAGAGTACCCACCAGTTTGCTATCGATTTGGCATTAGCAAGCCAGGCACATCCGATTTAGCTGAATTTCTCGAGCTAGTGGATTTGCTCACAATCCCATTTCAAGGAGGAATTGCAGCCATTCATCACGATCTTTTCTGTTTCTGTACGGTATATGAATTGGGCAGCCATTGTCCACCGATTCTGCGCCTAGGCCAAACCCCCTTTCTGAACGCCACTTTGTTCTGTTGTAGTTTGGAGAAGTTTGTTGTCTGTAGAGTGTAGACTGAATCTCCTTTTAAATGCTACGTTTTTCAGTACCACATTGATGGCTGCTGGTGATCATATTTAAGGCACATTTCCATGTTTCCCAGCATATTATTCGAGCGTGGAACGATCATGTAGAAAATAAACTTCTTAATAAACTATTTCCTGTATCATGGTTTCAGAACACTAGGTTTTAGGATTTCAACGGAATTGACTGATAGGACAAACTCTTTAGTGATACAACCATGAATGGCCCTGTTATGTAGCTGTACCTGTCCTGTTAATGATTGTATATTTGGCGAGTGGGACATGCCCATCTGTTCCACTGGAAATCAACGAAAGTGTCGTCTTCTAAAAAATGTGATGCAGAATAAGTGTAGTCGATAATTTGTCAAGCTGAAGTGCACTTTTAAGATTTAATGAATTATATACATTATATTTAAATACATATAGCAGTGTTTCTCTGTCAACGTTGTTTGAAAAAACAAATATCTGTCTGTGTCTGTGCAACACAGGCAGTTGCTTGTTGCCACTAGCACTGGATCTTGTTTGGGATTCACTGTCGCTTAACTTTCCTTTTTTTTCTCTGCGTCTTCACAGATTAATTTCGTGCTCCTAATCAGCCGCCAGGGCAAGGTGAGGCTCACCAAGTGGTACTCGCCTTACACCCAGAAGGAGAGGACTAAGGTTAGCATCTTATACTGCTTTCTGTCAACAGCTTTTATGTCTGTCTGTTGCTAATTAAACAACTTGCAAGTTGATGCAAACTATATGTCAAAGCAGAGATTGCTGCTATGTGTGTTTGTGCTAGTGTATACTCCCTCCGTTCCTAAATATAGGTCTTTCTAGAGATTTCAATATGAACTACTCCCTCCGTCCCAAAATTCTTGTCTTAGATTCATCTAGATACGGATGTATCTAATACTAAAACGTGACTTGGTACATCCGTATTTAGACAAATCTAAGACAAGAATTTTGGGACGGAGGGAGTACATACGGTTGTATATAGACTATTTTAGAGTATAGGTTCACTCATTTTCCTCCATATGTAGTCCATATTGAAATCTCTAGAAAGACTTATATTTAGGAATGGAGGGAGTACTTATTATTATGAGTAGATGGTGGCAAATGCTTCTTCTAAGGATAAATTTCAGCTATTGTACTGTCCTTACGACCTGTTCCAGCCTCCGTCTTATGCTCGTATTTCTGTTGCTGCCCAGTGTTGATGATTTGTGATTCTAGCTCTTTAATGCTTTAATGCATGCTTTTGGTATTTTCCTGGCCTCTTGGGTGCCCATTCAATGTATTTGTTTTCTATGAAAGATGGCTAAGTATTATAGGTGCTCATACACCGACAACGGTTTTACATGTAATCCTCTGAAATTGCTGCTGCCGACTACATGATTTTTGTTGGCTAGGAGGATTGTACTAGTTAGCTAATTTTTCCACACCCTTCTCATTTGGAAAGGTCATCCGTGAGCTTAGTGGGCTCATTCTTACTCGAGGGCCAAAACTCTGCAACTTTGTTGAGTGGAGAGGTTACAAGGTTGTGTACAGAAGGTATGTTTTAGGAATAAGGAATGCCATTGAGTCTATTCTGTTTGCAAGATATGCTTGTTAGCTATTTATATATATCTGCTTATAATTATGTACAGGTATGCCAGCCTCTATTTCTGCATGTGTATCGATGCTGATGACAATGAGCTCGAAGTCCTTGAAATTATCCATCATTTTGTTGAGATACTGGACCGCTATTTCGGCAGTGTAAGTGCTTCCCTTTGATGTTTTTTATGGATTAGCATTATTTCTTGAATGTACCATTTTTTTTTTCTGGGTGAAATGTACTATTGTTTTGACTGTCTTTTTCGTAATTTCTTTAGGTATGCGAGCTGGATTTGATATTCAATTTCCACAAGGTAATCTCTTTCGCATATGTTGATGCTGAAGATCCAGGACTGGAGTTATATGATTTTTTTTCTTGGCCGAGTTATGCCATTTTTATGAGTCATCTACTCATTTTCATGACTACCAATGGTGAAATTTGCAGGCCTACTATGTACTGGATGAGATTCTCATTTCTGGTGAGCTTCAGGAATCTAGCAAGAAGAATGTTGCAAGACTTATTGCTGCACAGGTATCCTCACCACCGGCTAACATAAATTGTTCATTCATGTCTTGAGTCTTGACTGTACCTCACTTTTTCCCCTATGGTTCAGTAGAGTTCATTTCTTTGCTTAAATATTAGGATTAGCATCGTCTTCTAAAATCTATCCTGTTACCTCTTGAATGAGTTTGTGCTTCCAATAGTTTGTACAGATATAAAAACACGTGTACAATAGAAAATTGCAAAACTTGTGTTGGACTGCTCTCAAGAAGTCCTTAGTTTTTTTTTTTTTTTGTCTTAACAATTCGTGTCCCTACTTTCACAGGATTCGTTGGTAGAGGCTGCTAAAGAGGAAGCTGGCTCCATCAGTAACATCATTGCCCAGGCTACGAAGTAAAAGTCTGCGTCTTATGATCCCTGCCCCTCCGCTCTTCGGTTTATGTTTATGTTGGTAAATTTGATGTAATAGCTCCTTTGCTGTATCCATTTTCCCAAAGAAATATGACTTCCCGGCTTCAGGCCTGTTCAGAATGAGTGATATGTAACTACAATGCATGTGTTCCTTTGCAACTGAATTTGGAATCTTCCAAAGATAAAACTGTCATGGAGATTGTTCGCCAGTAGTCTGTTTAGTGGGTATCTAAGAAATATTTGTAAATTCTTGGTCGTAATTCGGCAGCGTGTTATCTTGTGTTTAATCAGACTGGTTGTTGTGGCCGTGCTCATGTTGTCCTTAGGAAATAAATAAAATAAATGGGTAGTACAACCACAACCCTAGCATCTTAGCTGTCTCTGCCTATATATACACCGGCCTTGCTTTCCTCCCTTCTTACGTAGTACGCACCAGGCTTGACAATATCCACGGGCTAAGGTCCAAGCCAGTTCCCTCTTCCTTGTTGATCTTTGGCTTTCTATGAGTGAGAACGATCAACTGTTGGATTTCCAACAAGATAACTTGCTTGGGGATGGAAGGTACCAGGATTCATGAGAACAAGCGCACACAGACATCACGCTGAGAGTTTTGGCCCTCTTGCGCATACCATTTACATGACACTCGTTTCATTCAAGCATAATGCATAGTTTTAGAAATGAAGTCATGCATCCAGTTGTGTGCACTACTGTAATTTCACTCTACGCAGAGTGTCCGGCTCTTCGCCGAGAACCAAAACACGGGCACTCGACAAAGCGGTGTAAGCCAAGAGTCATGCTCGGCAATAGATGCAGCACCACAAATACATGCATGTACTGAGACCCAGCAACCGCTCGGTGAAAGGAGGCAACACAACAATCGCTCTGTAGGCCGAGAACCAAACAGTGAACCCACGGTAAAGAGGTGCCACGTGGCATGTTTGGTAGTGGTTAACGGCTCGCTGACGGTGGGTAGGCTTTGTCGAGAGCCCGTGACTTGGCTCTTGGCAAAGCGCTGTTTCATTGCATGATTATTTTGGACTTCTTCGTCTGTGTGAGAGCTGGGTTTAGTCCCACCTCGCCTAAGCACGAGCGCCGCGAACGGTCTAAATAGTCAGGTAGTCCAGAAGCAATAAGCTTCGGTCTTCATTACACTTTTGTTAAGTATACTAGTTGACCCATTGCGCCAAATGACGCAGAGATCCGTTAAAGTCATGTTGTCGATGAAAATAGTTTTATTTTGCAAGGAACTATTTGATATTTATAATAGAATGCTAAAATATGGTTATCACGCTGCGAAATCGTTGTGCCAAATAGCGCAGAGACCTGCTGATTCCATGTTAGCGATGAAAAGAAACCCATGGTTTAGTTGATTTTGTTACGGGCAAGCACATATGACAACAAATTTAATCTCTCTTAGTTGGGGAAAACAGGGTCTTGTTGTCTACAATAGATGTATATACACATTTAAACTTGGTAGCATAGAGTTCTATTTGAAACAAAATCTATGTAACAAATCTAATCCCCTTTAGTATGAAACAATGGTATTATATTGTCTGTAATGAGATGTACATACACATTCTAATTTGGTAGTACAAAGTCCCATTCAAAATCATGCCGCTGGAAGTACATGGATATTTTTGAATCCATGTGCACATTGTAAAAAAACATGAATTAGTTGTTTTAGTTATGAGCATGCACATACGGTAAAAATAATGAGAATAATATACTTCTCAACATTTACACCTCGATGTAAAAACAAAGGCAGTATAATGTGTTGTTTTTTTGGATAACAGAACACCTGACCTAGTACATCTGAACGAGCACTACAAAGAGTCAATCTGCTCCCACTTTTATTCCCTATTCAAGGACACCATTTAATATGTTTTTTTTCACAACATTTAATATGGGTTATTAAGCCATGTCACTTCTTTACAAATGTATCCACAAAAGAAAAAACCCGAAGTTACACCATAGACCGACTCAACAATCAAAATAATATACTTCTCAACATCTACATCTTTATGTAAAAACAAAGGCAATATAATGTGTGTTTTCGGATAACAGAAACCTAGCCTACATCTGAATCTATGATCAGTACATGTATCCACTATGCAGAGAACAATTTTCTTTGCCAAGTAACTTGCATGAATCTTAGTAATTTCAATTCATTTTTGGAAGAACGACACTGGGAAAACTTTCCGATGAACAAAACGGAGTCCTCAAAGTGAGAAATAATCTGTCCAATCTACACGCAAGATTACAGTTTTGATCTAAACAGCTGAACCTGAATCAATAATATAAACCTAAATGCAAAGATTCTAGATGAAAAAAAGGCGTGCATATCTGAACGAAAATGGGATTCTTTGTAACTTCAAACCATCCTCGCATACTTTGGTTCGATACTCAGCCAATGGCAGACCCAAAGATTCTAAAAGGACATCCAGCATCATTCTGTAGGGGATTTTCACCGATGGTGGAGTAGCCTGTGGTTTTAAATGGATGCTATTAATTTGCAAAGTATGAAAAGAATGTAAGGCATAGCCTAAAATGGCATCAATTTATTTGACACCCAAAACATAAGAATAACAGAAGCCTATGGGTAAACCATGCCTGCTAGGCTGCTATAGAAAAAAAAATTGGCATAGCAAAGGCGCCCACAATAAATAGTCGACATTACTGAAGGCAACCATCGAAATTCTGTGAAGCAACAAATGTATTGTAGGAAATTATATCTAAAAAAAGGAATTCCAGTGCATATTAAGCAGTGATCAATTCAAGCTGTTCCATTCACAACAGTGTTTACAGGGAACATTAGAAATGAGGCAAACTGCATCTGTTGTTCATTGCCCAGGTCATAGCAACAGGAACTAATTTTGTTTGTTGTTACTGGATCTAATTCACGAAATGATCAATATTAACCAACATAACTTGTAACTAAGAGCATGCAGTAAGACAAGCCAAGCCTAAAGAAGTAAGATGTATAGTAAAAACCTTTTAATTGCAATAACCAACCTCAATAGACTGTTGTGTATCCTCAGACTCAGTGTAATACACTGCATCCGAGGGAAACTGGCTCTGCATTTCTTCTATGCTTGCCACTTCATTCTGCAGCAATTATTCAGAGTAGCATGAGTGTACACCAAAGAACTCGTTTTGTTTTTTGTTCACTTCTGCTTGGGTACCCCCCCCCCCCCCCCCCCCCGCCCCCTAAACACATCAATGGCTAAGATTAGCCCATCCCCTTCCTAATAAAGGATACGATGGTCATTTCTGAAAATACATCACCTGTGACGAGACCTCGGCCGAGCCAGCGGTATGACTGGGCCAGCCCAACAGGCCGCCACTTGCTATTTGAATGTGCAACTAAAAATCTTGAGAAAAAAGATAAGAACCAGGAATGTGCAACTAAAATTACAGGAGCTTACCAGTCGACTGCACCACTGCTAGTGATCTATAAAGCACGAAATATTCTATTACTTATTCTCTGTAGATCTTAAGGTCATCGCTGCTCTTTTTCGCGTCAACCACGTCGATGCAATTTATTATTCAAAAGGTTCAGGGTTCTCTGAAGCTACAATACCGAGAATACAATCAGGAGGCTGAAGCGCCAAGACCTGACACATCCTACGTGCAATATGGTATTTTTTAGATATTATTGAATACAAGGTTATGGAAAAAAAATGGGGCCATTCCAATGATGTTCGAATTATGAAAAAGTTTTTCGAAAATGGGGCCATTCCAGTTACAAACGCCGCCTCCCCGCCGGCCGTCCACGCACCCGACCCCTGCTTCTTCTCTCCCCCGCCACCGACTGCTTCTCCTTCACCCTGTCGCCACTCTCTTCTCTCTCCCTTTCGGCGACGATGTCGTCCAATGGCGCGGGCAGCGGTGGTCCGGTGGGCAGCGCCTGGGCGTCGAGCCTGGGCACGCCTGAGACGGAGGAGCTCATCCATTTCGGCCTCACGGTGCCGCCGGTCTGCCCTCTCCGAAAGGAGTTCAAAATCACCGCTGACGGGTACCCGACGAGAGGCCCTGGTTTTTGGGACGGCAAGAACTATGGGGCCATCATGGGCGAGCTCCGGCAGGCGGCTACGGGATCTTCGACGGTGTACATTCATAAAATTTACCCAACTTTTGCCAGCTAGTGGGCATGCCCATTGGATCACTCCATGCAAAAGTTGAACGAATTTGGAGACCGAACGCACGTTATGTCATGTCCGACCACTATTTTAGGGGTTTTTTGCCAAGAAAACCATAGAAAATGCATACGGTGTAAAAAAAATCATTGAAACTTGGCACCGATGCTTGCCATGGTGATTGTAGCGTGTGGAAAAACTTTGAGCCTGTTTGGTGGATGTGAGAAAAGAAGTTGTACCAAACGAACCCTTCCGTCCTAACCAAAATCCCTTCGTTCTACAGCAAGCCCTGTTGAAGAATTCATCCGATTAACCAGTTAACTTGCCGATTAATCCCTACTCATAGGTTCATCGAGTAGCCGATAAACCGAAAAATCGTCTGATTAATTAATTAAATGGCCGATTAACTTGCCGATTAATCCCCTACTCGCTAGCCAACCGAGCAGCTACCAGTTAACGATTTCCTCAACAATGACAGCAAGTATCGGTGTACATTCATAAAATTTACCCAACTTCTGCCAGCTAGTGGGCATACCCATTGGATCACTCCACGCAAAAATGGAACAAATTTGGAGACCGAACGCACGTTGCGTCATGTCCGACCACTATTTAGGATTTTTTTCCGCCGGGAAAAAGCAAGAAAATGCATACAGTGTCAAAATTCATTGAAATATGTTCTCGGGTTTGAAAAAAAACTTCACAGATTTTGTAAAATGGTTCTCGGGTCTGAAATATGTTCATTGATTTTGACCAATAAGTTTATGGATTTTGAAAAAGTTCATCAATCTTGAAAAAATATTCCCGGATTTGAAAAAGATAGTGGATTTTGAACAAAAAAAAATCAGATTTGGAAAAAGTTCATCAATTTCTAAGAAAAAATCACGGGTTTGAGAAAAGTTCACATATTCCTAAAAAATTAGGAATTAAAAAAAAGGTTCACTAAAATAGTTCCAAAAAACTGAAAAAAAATCATGTATTTGAAAAAAAAGTTCACTAGATGGTTAGCAAAAAAAAACTGAATAAAAGTTCACGGATTTGAAAAAAAATCGTGCAAGTTAAAAAAAGTTCATGCTTTTAATAAAAAAATAGAAAATGGTAAAATAAGAAAATAAAAAATAAAGCAAAAAAGTAAAAACTAAAGAAGAAACAAAATATATAATCAGAGCCTTCGTTTTAGTGTTACATAGTTGACGCACACAAAAAAGGAGGAAAAACAGTTTTTAGGCACCTAACGTGTGGTGGCCTAGTTGGTTGTTGTGCTAAGACGTGAACAGTGAGGTTGAAGTTTCGAATGCTGATAGCGCCAGTATCTCTGAGAGAGGAACACGACCACGAGCAAGCAGGTGCGCCCGTCGGGGCTCAAACTCAGACCGGAGACGAGATAAGAACTCATGAACCCTCTGAAACTCCAGATCAGACCAAGTAGTCTGACAGCAACGGCAGGTTCCACAAACGACTGTCCAAAGAGAGTCAAACTGGCGCCAGATGGCAGAGCACTGTGAGTAGAAGTCATCAACAGAGGAATCACCTTGCTGGAGGGCGTGCTCCTAACGCACCACAGAGAGGTAGAGAGCATCACCAGAGGGCTGATAGCGCTGACAGAGGTAAGACCACATCGCTGCAACGGTGCCAAGTCCCATGAACTCTGAAGCAAACTGAGGGAGGACACTCGCAGTAAGAACAACAGCAGCACGAGCATCATCATTGCACCACTGAGTGTAAGCAGACAGGTCATCCCGGTACACAGAAAGAGCATCTGAATAAGCGGATACCTGTTGATCATAAGCATCAACCCCAGCATCATCTAGGGCCTTGGCAGCATCCCGGTCAGCCTGAGAAGCATCAGCAGCAAGGACTGGCGGCACGGGTGGAATTGGGGCCACGGGCGCAACAGGACATGGCGGACAAGGGACCTTGCCAGACAGAACACCCCACAGAAGAAGTCCACGCATATGGATGCACATGAAGCCCACAAACTCAGCATAGTTGGTGCCATCGAAGATCATCGAGCAGCAAGGAACAGCCACATAGCCCGAAGATGACATACTGAGATATCCCTCTTTTTTTTGGTCAACGGAACCAGAACTGGATCGGGATCAGGGGACTCAGGCGCCCCCGATTTTGGATCGAGGGGAAGCCTGCGCGCAGAAGGCAAGCTCGCTCGAGGGGAAGTCTGCGCACAGAAGCGGGATCCCCCGAGCGGGAGCAGCCCAAGCGAAGCTCCCGAGCGGACGCAGCCAAGCCGGAGCGGGAGCAGCCCAAGCGGAGCTCCCGAGCGGACGCAGCCAAGTCGGAGCGGGAGCAGCCCCAAGCGAAGCGGCAACCAAGGCGGAGATCGGCCTGGGACGGCGGCGCATGGACGAGACTAGGAGACGAACCCGACGTGGCGTATGGAGAGAAGGGAGAGGAGGCAGGCCGTGAGCGACCACGCGCGCGCTCGGTGCAGCGGCTTGAAGAAGAGGAGGCAGACTGGGAGCGAAGCAGGGCCGGGGAGCGAGAAGGAAACGGCCGGAGACGGACAGCGACGGCCGGAGACTAGGTACGAGGCGCACGGAGTTGCATCGTGCGGGAGGAAGGGGCTAACCTAGCAGCTGATACCATGTTGGATAATCAGCAACTGTATTCTCAGGAAGGCCAAAGGCCAATACATATACAGGTGTGTAGTAAAGTGCAAGAGACCCTTTATACAATGGGGATAAACCGAAAAGGGCTATACACATCTAACAAGAAGTACGAACCTCAACCAGCGGCAACCATCAAGCAGAGGAGGTCCATCGGAACAGAGCATGGGGCTGCCGCATCTTGGCCACCATGCTGAACGAAATGGATAATTGACTGTAATGTGTATGATGAAACATTCAGAAAATTCTCACAACTTCCATCAATTTGGACACAACATTCAGAAATCTTTGCAAACCTTTTAGATTCTCACAACTTCCAAAAAATTCCTTGCAAATTACAGAAAAATTTCAAAATAAAAAAGGCAGACACATGAACAAAAGGGAGACAGATCTTGGACCAGCAGATTGGAGGAGGCCATGGCCTGTGTCGGGGGGTTGTCACGGCAGATGTCCTAGAGAAAGGACTTAGTCGTGGAGCCATCGCGACGGGTTAGCTTGAAGGGGTTAAAGCGGACACAAGGACGCAAGGGGAGTTTATACTAGTTCGGCCCCTTCAATGAAGGTAAAAGCCTACGTCTAGTTGTGATGGAATTGATGGGTGTTTCGATGACTAGGGAGCAAACAAGCTTCGCCTATGTCTCGAGTTGTCGTCTCCCTCTTGAACCGCCGCCGGGTCGCCCCCTTATATACACGGGTGACGCCTATCGGTTCAGAGAGTCCCAACACTGGTTCATACTCGTATCCGGGTTGGTCTCTCCTTGTTCCTAACTTATAGTACAAGTATATGTACAAACGCCGGTATACGGCTACAGGTTTTAAACCGACTACGGGCCCTAGGCCTTTACCCGCCTCTTTGGGCTTTAACACCTTTGAACTACTGATGAAGTTAATCCGGCCCAGGTAGGCCGGTTTACGCCCAGTAGTAATATCCCCAACATTAGGCCCCAGATTGATTTGAACAGGTTCATGTCAATCCTTAGCAAAAAATCTTCGTCTTCAACATCTTCTTGTAGTTGTTGAACCGATGTGATGTCATCTTCTCTGTTTGCTGTAAACCGGCGTGACGTCATCTGTCATAAAGAAAAACATCCATGATATCTTCTTGTTTAATAGATTCGCAATGACCGAGGTGACAGCTCCACTTCCAAAATCTGCGGTCCCTTGATTCACGCGCCTGACACATGTCCTTTGCCTTATAAATAGATCCGAAGGGTCATTTCCTTTCTCCCCTTTGTACCCTTCCTCTTCGTCTTCTTCGCGTCGCCAGTCTCAGAGCTCCACTGCCGCCGTCGTCTTCTGCATCATCTTTGGCCGCTGCATCAACCTGAACGCACCAGAAAACCGCGGCGACCTTTCGCGTCTTCCTCAGCTCTGGTAGGTCTTCTGCTCTTCTCAACATAGATCTGATCTAGGGCTTCGTGTTCTTGCGGTGTTCATCATCTGTTCATACTCTAGCTCCTGGATGCACATGTGAACCCTTGCTTTGTGTAGCGGTAACTTTTAGTATCCGCCGTTAGTTTCCTGCCCAAAACCGTAGATCTCACATATACTTCTGCCCATTGATTCAATACTATTCTGCTTTGATCTTCGACTATTTTTCTTATTTTCTGAACTTGCTTCAGATCCAACGCCGTAACAAGACCTTGTGAAACCTGTTTCTGCATACTTAACCATCCACAATCTCAATTGCTTCAATGTTTAGATCAGGCGGTTTAACCTGATACAAAATTTTCCAAACCGGTATATGCCATTAGTCCCCTTGTTGAACCGCCATATGTTGTTGCTTCATAAAACTCCGGTTTAGATAGATCTGCTTCTGGTTTAACGTTGCACATATCAATGTACCTTGTAGATTTCATCATGGCCAAGCAAGTGTATGAGTGCAACTGGGTCCCTTCTCGCGTCACAGAGGATCAACTGGACGATTTAGTCCTGATTGGCGCCTTGGGCAGCAAAGACACCATCCATTGGAGGGCTCCTGGCAAAGAATGCCCCCCCACACCTCGAGAAGGAGAGGTTGTTGTCTTCGTAGACCACTTAGCCCGGGGTTTTAAACCGCCCGGTTCTAAATTTTACCGGGATGTTCTAGCTGATTTCCAACTCCATCCGCAAGACACTGGCCCCAACTCTGTTACAAATATGTGCCACTTCCAAGTGCTCTGTGAGGTGTTCTTTCAAGAGGAGCCCACAGTGGAATTATTCAGAGATCTTTTCCATCTAAACCGCCGTACTGAGTTTACTGATGGCTCTAATACGGAGTTGGGTGGCATGGCGATTCAAAAAAGGAAAGAGGTCACATACCCTCACGCCAAGCTGCACAGTCACCCCAAGGAGTGGAATCAGACATGGTTCTACTGCAAAGACACCTCCCCTGCTGGTGAGAATCCCTTGCCTGGTTTTCGTCCGGAGCGGCTCAGCAATACCCATCCTTTTCCTCAACGATTGACTGCCCAGGAGAGAAGCAAATATGCTCCCCAGCTGTCAAAGCTCAGAGCCTTTATGGCCAACGGTTTAACAGGGGTTGACCTTGCTCGCTGTTGGATATCATGGAGCATACTGCCCCTTAGTCAGCGCTCCGGTTTGATGTGCGAATATACTGATAGTGTGGATGACCCACTGCGACATTCAAGACTCCAGCTGTCCGGTGAAGAAATCACGGAGGCTGTGCGTAAGATACTGAATGAACCGGAGCACATCTGCGCTAGAACCGGCCTGCTTCCCTTCTGCGCCACCAACAAACCGCCAGCTGTAAGACTTTGATTTTTCTCTTTGCTGAATCTGTTATCGATATGTCTGGCCATTGTTTCTAATATCAGTGTCTGCATAATCAGGGTGATGATCCGTTTTGGAGCAAAAAGCTGCCGCAGGAGAAACCAGAGAAAACAGATAAACCGGAAAGAGCAACCCGGCAAAAAACTAAAGCTGTGAAGAAGACTGCCCACCGGAAAAGAACCACTGCATCTTCTAATCCGGCCCCTGATGACGAGGTGGATAATCCGGACTTTGAGGTAGAGCTTGACTCACTTGGTTTATTTTTCATGCATCTTATTGATGATGATATTTGTCAGGATGATGCCGAAGCCAGCCATGCGGATGTTGCAGAGGTAATTATTCTCTCTTCCGATTCAGAAACTTTGCCTTCACAAAAAATCCGTCAGGCAAACCGGAAAGTTAAATTTTCTCATCCTCTTGCTTATTTGGATCCTAAACTTCTTATGAAGACTCAACAACACGAAGCTCGCCGCACCACCCGGCACAGCGGCCAGGTAGTTACCTCTGCCGGTTTACCGAACAGTCCGGTTCGGAAACGTCATTCCGAGGTCTCTAATTCGCTTGTCAGTACTTGTCCTAAAGCGGGCTGCTTTCGTCAACCTCTTAATCCGTCTGACTCCGATTATCAGGCTATTTCCCACTCATCTTCTGGCGAGTCGTCGGCTACTCAGCTCCCACCGCTCAAAACGGTGCTTGGGTAAGCTATATTTATTGTGATGTTTGCAGTATATTGCCTTAGAACATATGCTGTATTTAATTTTGTTATTTTTCTCAGGGCCAAACCTAGGCCGAGCAAGAAGGCCCGCCTGGATAAAGCGGCCGAAGAAGATGTCATTCTTGAACCAGGCACAACACCCAATCTTGAAGCGGCTATTCCTGAGGATATTCCCAATGATCCACCGCAGCCAGATGATGATCTTACTGCTGAGGAAAGACCTACTGATACCTCAGGTCCTATCCATCAGCCCACAGGTTCCCTCCGGGTTGAAAGCTCCACCGGTCTCGCGAAACCTACTGACAAGCCAACAGCTCCAGTGCAAACCGGCGGTACGAATGATGATGAAGTTGTCATTACTGGCACTGGCCATACTGAGCCAAGCAACCCTGTCGCTTTATCCAAACATTCTGCCAAGGAGGAATTAGCTGCTTTTGGCAAAGGCAAGTGGAATGCTGATCTGACGGCTTACGCTGCTCTGAACGCCCGAGATATCCATTCCGGCTATCTGAACCGGCTGTATACCAGCCGTGACTATGAAGTCGGTCTGGTTAATATGATGAAGGATAAATATGAGGTAACTTCCATATGCTCCTTCTTGCTTGTATGCTTTCATTCTTGTTGACTCTCCTAGCCCCTAAGGGCCGATTTGAAATATTCTTTCAAACCGGGACTTAATAATATGAATCTTGATGCTTTGAAATTTGCTGATGTAGTCCCCAAGGGCCGGTTCAACTTAGCGTAGTTAAACCGGTACTTTAAGTAAATGAAACTGCCGCATCAGAATACATATGATCAAATAGCCATTAGCCCCCAAGTGCCAAGTTGAATACTTGTATTGAGCTTGGGACTTTGTAAACAATTGAAAGATGAAGATCGAATATGCATTAGCCCCCAAGTGCCAAGTTGAATACTTGTATTGAGCTTGGGACTTTGTAAACCATTGAAAGATGAAGATCGAATATGCATTAGCCCCCAAGTGTTAAGCACATAACTTGTTATGTGGTTGGCACTTGAATCCTTCTACCGATTTGTTGAAACATATATCTGTCTGCCTGCAGGCGGAGCTGAAGGCGAAAGAAAACCAAGTCGTCGATCTTCAAGAAAACTTGAAAACCCAACAAGCTGAAACCTCCAAAGCAAAAGAGGAATTGGCCAGTGCCTTAAGCGCCATGGAACAACTTAAGGAGAACTTCAAGAAGAAACGGGCGGATTGGGCCACTGAAAAGTCCGCTTTGACCAAACGAGCAGAGGATGCCGAGGCTGCATTAAAACCAGTGACAGATGAACTGACCAGCATAAAGCGGCACGTTCATGCCATGACCACTGCTATCTTTGGTAAGCCATCTTGCCTTCTGAATTGGTTCTGCCTTCTTTACAGGGTCGCCGGTTTATTAACCCTTTATGGTATTTCAGGGACACGCATTGGTCACTTGGGGTCAGATGTGCGGAGGAAACTGAAAGCCGCCTATACCTTAGTTGAACAATTGTACACTGGTGCCCAGCGGATCATCTGCACCGCATCTCATAACAAACCGGCGCCCAATTTGATTCAAGATACTCTGATGAAACTGTCAGTGCTTCCTGCCCGGGTTGAAGAGCTGAAGAAATCTGCTGCTCGAACCGGTGCAATCAATGCTTTAATCCGGGCAAAAGCCTGGGTGCCGGATTTTGATCCTATTGAAGCGGCTCAGGGTTATCCCAGCTTGAAGGAAGACGGGTCAGAATTTGGTGAAGCGGATTTGCGAGCCATAAACCGGGAGGTACGTCCGCTAGCTTGTCAACTGGCTGAGGAGGCAGATTTGTCTCATTATCAAGCCAAATATGACAGCCAGAACAAGCGAATAGCTGCACCAATCCATGAATCGGAAAACCTGATCCCTCCAATCCGTAAGCATACTTACGCTCCCGATATTGATCCGTCTTCGCTAATCCATGACGAAGCTGTTTTTCAAGCATTAATGGGAATCGACTGGACAACTGTGGATTTCCAGCCACTGGGTAGAGAAACGGAAGCTGAAGCGGCGCAGGATGACCCACAACCATCAGGCCAGGCTGGTGGCCAATCTTAAACCGGAAGCCGGTTTTAAAACTGTCTCTCCTTTGTGAAAAACAATTATGTTATTATGGGCACCATGTTGCCTTGTAATAGGCTAGCTGATACCTTTGACGTTGATATGCCTTCGTGCATAACGTGTTCTTCCTGTGGTAATGAACTTTCCAAAATACTTTCTGAAATAAGAAATTCGTTAAGTGCCACCGCGGTTGTACCGTCAGGCGGAATATGATGTCTGTACGTATAAAGTCAAAACATCCAAAACAAAAATTTTAAGTATATATGATCAAAAAAATTTGCGATACATAATACCTGCCACCGTTGAGTGTGAAGTTGGCTTGGCCAACCTTGAAGCGGAGTTTTGTAAACCCACACTGTTGGAGGAAATAACGACTCCTGTATATATGTATAATCAAATATGAAATATATCATACCTGTGACATTGAATCACATCGTTGGTTTTACCAACTTTTTGTAGTAAGGGTGATAACCCAAAATTTGAGTACTGATAATTCCTTCCATATTGTGCCGGTTTATAATAAAACCGTGCCGGGTTGTGATAAACACCGTGTTACTCCGTAAGAGGATGTTAACAACAAGGATCAAACCGGGCAAATAGTCTCCGGATTGACGTGAACTGTGTTCCGTCAATTGATTGGTTAAAAAACTTTGCTAGTTTAAAGAACACAATAAAAAGCAAAAAAAACCCTTCAAAGAAAAGTATGAAGCAAAAGCAACGACAAAAACGTTTGCCAAAAAAGATTTATTTAAGGTGATCAAATGGCGTAACCATGGTCAAACACGACCAAGCTCCCGTTAGGTGTAACTATGGTTCTAGTTAGCCAGGTCCCCAAGTGATTCTTGTGGCATTTATGCCGACCAAATGGCGTGGTCATGGTTCGGGTTCGACCAAGCCCCCAAGTGATTCTGTGGCCTTAGGCCGATCAAGAGGCGTGACTGGTTCAGACATGACCAAGTCCCCAAGTGATCTGGTGGCTTTCGCCTATCAAGAGGCATGGTATTGGTTCGGACACGACCAATCCTCCAAGTGATATAACACGATGCTTTTAGCAAAGCGAACTCAAGGGGTAAACCGGAGGCCGCTTTAGAGCAACTCCGTGTAACCTCACATGATGTAAAAGAACAGATACCCCGCTTTAGCTGAGGTTCCGGTTTATTATCATAATATATACATTGTCATAATATGTACATAAGTATGGCCAATGGCTCAGGTATAGTAAGGCCGAAGATGAGCTATATTCCATGGCCTGCTAGTCTCCTCCTCTGATGTACGTGAGTCCTTATGCTCTCGAATATCAATCAGATAGTACGACCCGTTGTGCAGATTCTTGCTGACCACGAAAGGCCCCTCCCAAGGTGGGGATAGCTTATGCATACCAGTCTGATCTTGGATGAGCCGAAGCACCAAATCTCCTTCCTGAAAGGCTCTGGTTCTGACTCGGCGACTATGATAACGACGAAGATCCTGCTGGTAAATCGCCGATCGGGCGGCTGCGATGTCACGCTCTTCATCCAACCGGTCCAAGGCATCTTGCCGTGCTGTCTCGTTGTCCGCTTCAATATAAGCCGTGACACGAGGTGAATCATGACGGATATCACTGGGGAGAACCGCCTCCGCTCCATAAACCATGAAGAACGGTGTGTATCCTGTTGATCTGTTGGGTGTTGTATTGATGCTCCATAACACAGATGGTAATTCTTCTACCCAACAACCCGGCGTTCTCTGCAAAGGAACCATGAGCCGGGGCTTGATGCCTCTCAAGATCTCTTGATTAGCTCTTTCTGCTTGACCATTGGACTGTGGATGTGCCACCGATGAAACGTCGAGCCGGATGTGCTCCCGTTCGCAGAACTCCTTCATAGCACCTTTGGACAAATTGGTACCGTTATCTGTGATAATACTGTGCGGAAATCCAAACCGGAAAATCACCTTTTTGATGAACTGAACCGCCGTGGCCGCATCACATTTGCTAACAGGTTCTGCCTCCACCCACTTTGTAAACTTGTCCACCGCCACCAGGAGGTGGGTCTTCTTATCTTTGGACCTTTTGAAAGGCCCAACCATATCCAGCCCCCAAGTCGCAAACGGCCAAGTAATTGGAATCATCCTCAATTCTTGAGCCGGTACATGAGCACGTCTTGAAAACCTTTGGCAACCATCACATCGTCTGACCAGATCCTTCGCATCAGCATGAGCAGTTAACCAATAGAAACCATGGCGAAACGCTTTAGCCACCAGAGACTTTGAACCGGCATGGTGACCACAATCTCCTTCGTGGATCTCACGCAAAATTTCACGGCCTTCTTCAGGAGACACGCAACGTTGAAAAGCTCCTGACACACTGCAATGATGCAACTCACCGTTGATGATAGCCATGGACTTGGATCGCCGGATTATCTGCCGGGCCAGAATCTCATCTTCTGGCAACTCGCCCCGGTTCTTGTACGCCAGGTAAGGAAGCGTCCAATCCGGAATAACATGAAGAACTGCCACCAATTGAGCCTCCGGATCAGGAATAGCCAAATCCTCTTCACCAGGGATCTTTACCGACGGATTGTGCAGCACATCCAGAAAAACATTGGGCGGGACCGGTTTGCGCTGAGAGCCCAGCCGGCTTAAAGCGTCCGCCGCTTCATTTTTCTGCCGGTCCACGTGGTCCACCTGATAGCCTCGGAAATAACCTGCAACAATATCCACCTCCCGACGATATGCTGCCATGAGTGGGTCCTTGGAATCCCAAGTGCCAGACACTTGCTGAGCCACAAGGTCCGAGTCACCGAAGCACTTAACTCGACTTAGATTCATCTCTTTAGCCATCCGGAGACCATGGAGCAAGGCTTCATACTCAGCTGCATTGTTAGTACAAGGGAACATTAAACGGAGAACATAACAAAACTTATCACCTCATGGGGAAGTTAATACGACTCCAGCCCCCGAGCCTTCCAACTGCCTGGATCCGTCAAAATGGATGGTCCAATACGTATGATCCGGCTTTTCTTCAGGTGCTTGCATTTCCGTCCAATCATTGATGAAATCAACAAGTGCTTGAGACTTAACCGCTGTTCGGGGCACATACTTCAAACCGTACGGTCCCAGCTCTATAGCCCACTTTGCAATCCGGCCAGTTGCTTCCCGGTTCTGGATGATATCCCCCAAAGGAGCAGAACTGACCACTGTAATTGGGTGCCCTTGGAAGTATTGCTTAAGCTTCCGGCTTGCCATAAAAACTCCGTACACCAGCTTCTGCCAATGCGGATACCTTTGCTTGGACTCAATGAGTACCTCGCTGATATAATAGACCGGACGTTGAACCGGATGCTCCTTACCTGTCTCCTTTCGCTCCACCACAATAGCCACGCTGACCGCACGAGCATTAGCAGCAACATATAGCAGTAACGGCTCCTTGTCAATGGGAGCGGCGAGCACAGGCGGATTGGCCAATTGCCGCTTTAAGTCCTCAAATGCTTCATCCGCAGCAGAACTCCAGATGAACTGATCCGTCTTCTTTAACATCTGATATAAAGGGATCGCCTTCTCCCCAAGGCGGCTGATAAACCGGCTTAACGCGGCAATCCGGCCTGCCAGGCGTTGAACATCATTGATACACTTCGGTTTAGCCAGGGAGGTGATGGCTGTGATCTTCTCCGGATTAGCCTCAATTCCCCTGTTGGACACCAGAAAACCCAATAACTTGCCCGCCGGTACACCAAAGACACACTTGTCCGGATTGAGCATCATCTTGTACGTCCTTAGGTTATCAAAGGTTTCCTTCAAATCGTCAATCAGAGTCTCCTTCTCCCTGGATTTAACTACGATATCATCCACGTAAGCATGTACATTACGGCCAATCTGCTTGTGAAGACAATTTTGTACACACCGTTGATAAGTTGCCTGGGCACTTTTGAGCCCAAAAGGCATAGACACATAGCAGAAGGCTCCAAAGGGAGTTATGAATGCCGTCTTCTCCTGGTCCTTAACTGCCATCTTGATCTGATGATAGCCAGAATATGCGTCCAAAAAACTTAAACGCTCACAACCCGCCGTAGCATCAATGATTTGATCAATACGGGGGAGGGCAAAAGGATCTGCTGGACAAGCCTTATTAAGATCTGTGTAATCTACACACATGCGCCAGGTGCCGTTTTTCTTAAGGACCAGCACCGGATTGGCAAGCCACTCAGGGTGAAAAACTTCAATAATAAAGCCAGCTGCTAAGAGCCTGGCTACCTCTTCTCCAATTGCCTTGCGTCTTTCTTCGTTAAACCGGCGGAGGAACTGTTTCACCGGTTTATATTTAGGATCCACATTAAGTGTGTGCTCAGCGAGTTGCCTCGGTACACCTGGCATGTCAGAGGGTTTCCATGCAAAAATGTCCCGATTCTCACGGATGAACTCGATGAGCGCGCTTTCCTATTTTGGATCCAAGTTGGCACTGATGTTGAACTGCTTGGACGAATCACCAGGTACGAAGTCAACCAGCTTAGTTTCTGCTGCCGATTTGAACTTCAGGGCCGGATCGTGCTCCGTAGTTGGCTTCTTCAACGGAGTCATGTCCGCCGGATCAACATTGTCTTTATAGTATTTCAACTCCTCGGTGGCACAAACCGACTCTGCATAAGCCGCATCTCCTTCCTCGCATTCCAAAGCGATTTTGCGGCTTCCGTGAACCGTTATTGTCCCCTTGTGACCCGGCATCTTGAGCTGCAAATACACATAACAGGGCCGAGCCATAAACTTGGCGTATGCCGGACGCCCAAACAGGGCATGATATGGACTTTGGATTTTCACCACTTCAAACGTTAATGTCTCCGACCTGGAATCATGATCATCCCCAAAGGCCACTTCAAGAGCTATCTTACCAACGGGATATGCTGATCTGCCAGGCACTACACCGTGGAATACTGTATTGGACGGTTTGAGATTCTTATCTGTTAGTCCCATACGACGGAAGGTCTCATAGTATAGGATGTTAATGCTGCTCCCTCCATCCATGAGCACCTTGGTGAACTTGTAACCTCCCACCTGAGGCGCCACCACCAGAGCCAACTGACCCGGATTATCGACCTGGAGTGGGTGATCCTCTCTGCTCCATATGATTGGCTGTTCAGACCAACGTAGATAACGGGGTGTGGCCGGTTCAACAGAGTTGACTGCCCGCCTCTGAACCTTCCGGTCTCGCTTGTCCAAGCTAGTGGTAAAGACATGGTACTGCCCACTACTCAACTGCTTTGGGTTGCTTTGGTAACCTGACTGTTGCTGCTGTTGGTTGTAACCACCCTGGTTGTTCTGACTATTTTGACCATTATGCCCGCCCGGATTACCATTAAATCCTGAACCGGAACTTCCTCCACCGTAACCCGGCCCGGATCCTGAGCCGCCGCCAGATCCGTGATCATACCGGAAATTATTAGAATTCTTGAACTCCTGCATAATAAAACAATCCTTCCAAAGGTGGTTTGCTGGCTCCTCCTTCGTCCCATGTTTTGGACAGGGCTGGTTTAGCAAATAGTTCAGGCGGTTTGGGTTGGGGTTGGGCGCTCCACTACGATTTTTCGGCCTGCCCTTGCGCCGCTGGCCATTGTCCTGTACGTTGGTATTAGCCACAAAATCCATGTTGCCATCCGCTTTACGCTTGCCTCCTCCGCCATTGCCTACCCAGTGATGCTGCTGACCTTTGGAGCTGCTGTTCTTCTTCCCCTTCCCTGTCTTGTCATCATCAGACTCGGGATCCTTGGTACTATCAGAATCAGCATATTTTACCAAAGCGGCCATGAGGGTTCCCATGTCGGTGCAATGACGCTTCATCCGTCCCAATTTCAACTTCAGGGGCCCAAACCGGCAGTTGCCTTCTAGGGTTAATACTGCGGTGTCAGCGTTGATGCGGTCTGAGGAGTGCAACACTTGTGAAACCCGGCGCACCCAATGAGTCGTTGACTCTCCTTCCTCCTGGACGCATGCAGCTAAGTCCACTATCGACATAGGCTGTTTACAGGTATCCTTGAAATTGTTGATAAACCGGGCTCGTAATTGGGCCCACGAGCTGATAGAATTAGCGGGCAAGCTTTTTAGCCAAGTACGGGACGTTCCTTCAAGCATCATGGTGTAGTATTTCGCACACGCCGTGTCATCCACATCAAGCATCTCCATGTCCATCTCATAGCTCTCTACCCATGTCTCTAGTGGTTGATCCGCCGTATAATTTGGTACCTTGCGTGGGCCTTTGAAATCCTTGGGCAGGCGCACGTTGCGTAAAGCGGGGACGAGGCAAGGCACCCCCAAAGAACTAGAAGTAACACCAGGTTCGATCGAAATGGTTGGACGAACCGGCGTGAGCTGCCGAGCCTGATGTTGTGCGGCTAACTCGGCCTCCCTGCGCGCTCGGGCCCGGTTCACCACTTCCTGAGCGTCATCAGCACCACCCGTCGGGTTGTTACCACGGGGTGCTCCACGTCGTTCATTACTCGACACTGCTGGTTCATCCATATGTCTGCTATAACTCCGGCTTGGACGGGGGGTCGAGTGGATCCGGTCGCGGCTGTACGAGTACGCTTCCTGTTGGGCCAAAGCTGTCCTCAGAAGTTCCTTGACCCGTCGCGTCTCTACTGCCTGTGGCGAGTCACCTTCAACTGGAATGGCCTCCAGCCGTGCAGCAGCGGCAACAAGGTTGTCCATTGGGTTGGAATAATGACCCGGAGGTGTTAAAGCATCCCGAGGTATAACGGTGTTTTGACGAGGCGGGTCCATCTGACGGGGCTGAACCGGCGCACCGGTCCCAGGGGCTTCTGCCTGGTTCCCCTCCAGCGGATTGTTGGCTCTTGGTCCTGGAGTGTTGAAAAGGTCCCTGGCCTCGAAAACCGGAGGTAAGCGGGATCGGTGCTTCCTCCTCATGACTTCATGCGACGCGCTCTGGTCCAACATAAGCCTGTAGGCCTGTGCATCTAAAGCGGCCCGCTCTGCGGCCATCCTGGTGTCCTCAGCCGCCAAATCCGTTTTGGCCTGGGTGATTTGTTCCTTTACCTTTGCAATCTCCGTGTTGTGAGCATCCTGATCTGGCGGATTAACTTCTGCCATAAGCACAGCCAACGCATCAAACAGTTCTGATAGAACCTGAGCCGGCGGGCGCACAGGGCCTCCTGCCCCGGCAGCCGTTGCCGCTGCTGAACCGGAGATCGCTGCCGCGGCTGTCGAAGAGTGAAGCGCTGCTTGTGTTCCGGTCATAAATATTCCAACCCGGTTAGGCAGATCAGAGGGGTCCGGAATACTGTCACCATCGGAACAGCTCTCAATCCGGCCATCTTGTAGCTGATAAAGAGATTCGGTTTCTCCGGTCGAAGAGTCGTCACCGGAACAAACGGTAGTTGCCCCGCGAAGCTCCGATACATCCTCATAACTCCCTCCATGGATCATTCCCACGAAGGCACGCTTCATGGCCGGTTTAACCCGGGCAGATCGCGCACGCTGAGCCGTCTCGACGAGGTCGGCGCAGATGTCCGGCTCAGGGCCCGGTTCACCGATCTTGCCAATGAAAATGTGAATGCTACCAAAGGGGACCCGGTACCCGTACTCAATTGAGCCGGCCTCGGGGCCCCAGCCTGCGTCGTCGATGTAGAGTTTGCCGCGACGACTTTTAGTCATCCGGCCTACAGCGTAGCCCTTGAGTCCTTCAAAGCGGCCCTCCAAGAACCGGAAACCATCGTGCGATAGCCCCACGGTGGGCGCCAACTGTCGTGGGTTTGTCACGGCAGATGTCCTAGAGAAAGGACTTAGTCGTGGAGCCATCGCGACGGGTTAGCTTGAAGGGGTTAAAGCGGACACAAGGACGCAAGAGAGTTTATACTAGTTCGGCCCCTTCGAGGAAGGTAAAGCCTACGTCTAGTTGTGATGGAATTGATGGGGTTTCGATGACTAGGGAGCAAACAAGCTTCGCCTATGTCTCGAGTTGTCTGTCTCCTCTTGAACCGCCGCCGGGTCGTCCCCTTATATACATGGGTGACGCCTGCCGGTTCAGAGAGTCCCAACACCGGTTCATACTCGTATCCGGGTTGGTCTCTCCTTGTTCCTAACTTATAGTACAAGTATATGTACAAACGCCGGTATACGGCTATAGGTTTTAAACCGACTACGGGCCCTAGGCCTTTACCTGCCTATTTGGGCTTTAACACCTTTGAACTACTGATGAAGTTAATCCGGCCCAGGTAGGCCGGTTTACGCCCAGTAGTAATATCCCCAACAGCCTGCGTCCTTCAGATCTTCACACTACTACAGAGCAAGACTATTAACACCCCTCATCACACAAGGTTAGCTGGTAAGTGTGTGCGATAATTGCCAAAACATGATCGTGTGCGATGAGATACGCTCGAGCCGCTGGAGTGTGAGGTGACTTGCATCACATATGGTTACACGGAATGAACCATTTGTGATGTGCATTGTTACATCCATCAAGCTTGCACAAGAAATAAGGATGTCAGCGGATGCATGTCCGCTGACCTGCTTATTCCTTGGAGCTGAACTTTGAGCCTATTTGCTTGAAGTTATATTGCGTGAGTTACAGTCAGTTAAAAAAAGTATCATAATATAAGAAATAGGACTGAGAGGCATATGAATTCTCTCAACAGCTTATCAAGAACTTTATATATCCCTAACAAAAAATTAGTGGATATCACCAAGAAGAAGCACAGTGTCTAACTGAACCATTCAGCCTCTTATTATTTTGAGCAAATAGGCTCACAAAAAGTAAGTGCAGTCATGGATGTCACTTGCCATCTATCAGCCTGCTTAAGTGAGTTCAGTTGTAGAGTGTTCCTTGTGGTTCAAAGAAGGCATGCAAACATCAAATGAGCCTAGTTTCCCAAACCAACTTCTATGTGACAACTAATTTCAGATAACCTTTCTAACATTTGGAGAAGGGACATATAGCTCAGGAGCACACCACGGATTCTTGTTCATTCAAATAAACGGCTTTTGCTGACTTCCTCTATTATAGTGTGATAGATAGATCATGTGCTAAGTGTTTTGAAAAGAGAAGTTACTTTGCCGTTGAAAGAATAAAAAATGAAGCACAAACCTTTCTCGCCGAGTCTGATGTGGTGAACTCCTTCCATAGATCCTACGGACAAAGATGAACACAAAGCTCTGTCGGTCCAGAAAACAGGCAGAGATCAATGTGAGTAATCCAAACCAAACCAAGAGCTCAGGCAACGGTGAGTACTCACCTTGATCTTGTCGAGCTTGCCCTTGTTCAGAACCTTGAAAACGGCGAACCCAGTGGGCGTCTCAAACAGCACCAACATCTCCACCTAAACTGCAACTCAACCCACCTGGATCGCAAGGACAGCCACACAACCAAATCAAAACAAAGACAAAAAAATTCACAAAACAAAGGAGGGTACCAGTGGCTGGGACGTTCCTTGTTCGTCCAGGTACACGGTACACCTCGGTCAAACTAACGAAACACGAGAGGAGTAAGCCACTGCCCAGCAAACTTACCTCGAGGGAGAGAGTAGAACAACTCCGTGCAAAGGTAAAAAAGATAAAACAAGAACAGAGTCAGTCATGAACAGAGCGTCAAGGAATCCATAGACCAGCATGGAAGAGACTTTCACACAAAAGAAATAACTCACCCACGTACATTTGCTTCCCACAATCCCTGCAAATTGAAGGAACACAAACAACAGAGGAAAATATGGGGAGAGGAGGAGAATGAGTAAGCCGAGCAAGCACCAGTGGCGAGGTTTGTAGGAGTCGAGATGAGAGAGGAGATGAAAGCCCCACTGTTCTTCCCCTGCTGCTCCTTGCGCCCCACGCCGGCCTCTTCTCCATCCCGCAATGTGTGCGGATCCTAGAGCTCGGGCCTCGTTGCTCCCCCACCGGTGGCCTCCCGGCCATCGCCTGCTCCTCCATCCCAGCGGGAAGACCCCGCCTCCTGTCGGCTTGTTGACGCCGTGCTCCCCGTCGGCTTCCTGCATGCAGGCTCACCAACGGGCGTCCCCTGGCTCGCGGTGGCGGCGGATCCTGACCTCTTGCGCGGCACCCCGGCAGTGGTATGACGCCGCAGACGAAGGCTTCCAAGTGGAGTGGAGGAGGGAGGTGTGCCGGGCGCGGCGGGGACGATTTTTATCTCCCGCTGGATGACCCGGTCAATATGCACGCGGAAGAAAACAAGCCCAGCTACCGTTGTGTGGGACCATCAGCCAACAAGGCCCACCCGTCATATTTCGCGGGGCGGGTTCATACGCGTCAGTCCATCCTCTATCTTCCTCTAGCCAATCGCAGACGAGACACAACCAGCGGGTTCATACGCGTCGGTCCATCCTCTATCTCCCTCTAGCCAATCGCAGACGAGACACAGTCAACAGATCCTCATCACACGAAAGTAAACAACCCAAGCGACGGATTTGTGGGACCAGGATTCATTGCGGACCACCAGTCATTGTGTGTAAAGGTAGCGGCAGGTGTGCAAGCGTCAGGCCATCTGCTCGGACTGCTCCCCCCAACAGTTGAAAATGCACCCACGACGCGCGGCGTGCGCGGAGAGGCTCGTCTGTGCACCCGATAAGCGCTCGCCCAGCCAATCACGTGAGAGGCCGAGCCCATAGGTCATGGTCCGCTATGAACTCACCGCACGGTCAAAACAATTCCAGCGAAGATCAAACGTCTACCAACGAAAGAAAGAGCAGTTTCACCAAGATCCAACGGCAAAATCAAAGCAAATCGAGGGACAACAGTGGAGACGAGTTGTCCAGCCTTCGCCTTGTACAATGGGAGGTGCTTAGGGAAGATGCTTAGAGAAATAAACCAGATTTTTCTTAAGCACCGGTGTTTATTTGTATAGGTAGACGGTTAACTAAGCATCTCTCCTATAGAAATAGGCACCGGTGCTTCAGAAAATCTCGGTTTATTTTTCTAAGCACCCCCCTAAGCATCTCTCATTGTACAAGGCCTTATAGGTTAGAATGGACTGTCACTATGAATCTTCACCTGTTCCGGGCAGAGTAGGTCCATAGTGACAGTCCACATTCCCCACGCAGACGAGGGAGGGACAGGCCCTACCACCGGGAGGAGGGGGGGGGGCGAAATTATCTCGGTGGCATGCCTGATCCAAGCATTTAAATCCTAGGAAAATCATATGATACCTGTAATTATCCATCATTTTGTTGAGATACTCGACTGCTATCTGGGCAGTGTAAGTGCTTCCCTGTGATTTCTCTTATGGATTAGCATTATTTCTAGAATGTACTACTATTGTTTTGACTGTCTTTTTCATAATATCTTTAGGTATGCGAGCTGGATTTGATTTTGATATTCAATTTCCACAAGGTAATCTCTTTCACATATGTTGAAATGTTGACACTGAAGACCCAGGACTGGAGTTATATGCAATTTCTTGCCAGACTTATGCCATTTTTGTGAGTCATGGGCTCATTTTCATGAGTACATGGGGAAATTTGCAGGCCTACTACGTACTGGATGAGATTCTCATTTCTGGTGAGCTTCAGGAATCTAGCAAGAAAAACTTTGTTAGGTTCCGCACGCGAATTACTCCATTACAGATGATTTGAGTTCAGATACGTGGATTTGGGGAAGGAGGGAGGAGGAAGAACAGCAGGTAGGAGAAGATAAGGGTAAGGAGCCGTTGCCTTTGCCTGATCCAAGCCCGGATGCCTCTTCGCTGCTTCCTACGTGGATACTTGTAGTCAGGCCTCCCTTCATGTGGCACTCAACCAGGCCCGGCCCATGGGCTGCTGTGGCCGTAATTGGGTCGCTGACATCCCCTACCCCTTGAGATTCGGCTTGACCCCAAGCCGCTTTCACGCAGGGCTCACCAGGGTCCCAGGGTGCTTGAAGATCCTTGATCATGTCAGATTTTTCGTGGTATTTGTCGCGGAAGTAGCCATTGTCAAGGTGTACTTGAACGAGGTTGAGGTGGATACCAATATTATTTTCATCTTGTTCCATACCAGTGGCAGTCCCCTTTGGTGGTAACCATTTTGAGCCCGTGCATTCCATGCTTTCTTCTGGAGATGGAGTGTGCATACTAGTTGAAATTGGGGATGAAACATCCAAGAGCGGTCCTCCTGGATCCCAATCTGGTCCCCAAGAGAAACACCACCAATAGCTTGACAAGGTACTGACATGATCAGTAAAGCTCCAAGATTGAGTCAATTCCCCAAGAACTCCAATGAGGTGCAGAGACTCTGAATTAGTTCGCATATAGCTTCTGAATTCTGTATGAAGAATCAGACCCTCATGTGATCCTTCAAAGACGATCTGCATATATCTTGTAGACCACACAACATAAGGAGCAGTTCTTGCGGATGGAATGAAGGCCACCGGGGATTGATCACCAATGTAGAGAGTACAAGCAGAAGTAGAAGAACCATAATCACAGGAAACTCCTTGAATAAAACCAAAGCAAAGCGAACTCATATATCCAAGTAGTTTATGCACATTTGTGAATGGAGCTGCTGGAATGGGCCATTTGAGGTTGCACCTAGACTGGACTTTGTGAAACTGTGCAGAACTATCCTTTGCATTCCTTGGCTCGGCTCCAAGATCCCAGACGCAGCAGGAAGTACAGTTTTGACCAAATATCTCTCCCTCAATTCCAGTGGCCCGTAACTTCTCAAGCTGCACATACAAATGCCCATAGTTGCAATTCAGAGTGACGCTGATTGAGTAAGAATTCAGATAAGATTCAAGATGTCCAGAAGACCATGGTTTACTGCTCCATTGAAGAGACCAGAAAATTCTGCAATGGAGTATAAGATAGCATTTCTTGCAGTTTTCTTTCATCCTTGACTGATGGTCGGATGTAGGAAAGTTGCATATGGCAGCATGCTCTTGCACTTGCAAATTTGTAGAAACTCCAGCGGCACTCTCCCTGTTGCATATGTCCTCATGCTGTTCAGGTCTAGCCTCACAGGGAAAACGCAATGCATTTCCCTATATTAAAATGCGTGTACTGCAGTTATCTTCAGCAGTCGACTTGAGCATGCCGTCGACATCAGTAACAGCAAGATCATTCTGATGACCAGGTACAAAGCATACTGAATTTACCAAGCAAGAGTTATCAACTAGCAGTAGAACACCATTTTTGAATAAGTTGTCCACCTTTCTGGAATATGCAAATTGGGATTCTAGTTCAGACATAAGTAGGGAGTACTTCTGAAGAGATGAGGGGTTCAAATCACCAAGAAACTCGCAACTGTCAGATGTTTTATCAGTTTCGCTGTCAGTGTCTGCTGAGCATTCGTCTATACTTTGGAGGTTTAAGCTAGCTTCACACCCAACCAATCCAGGAGTTGTATTCCCTTCATAATATTCATCTTCGTTTTCAACTTCTGATCCAGCCGGAAAATCAGTCATGCTTGAATCTCTTGAAAATTGATATTTGCATGTTGCACATCTTGTAAGTGAGATTACATCTACAGCCACACTTGAACCCACGGAGCCTTTATCCATTTTTCTGATTTTCATAGGAACATCGGACTCCCTTGCGATTGCTAGACCATCTCCCGGCGAACATATCTGAACATCAACCGAACATCTCCTTGCAATTTCACTTAAACGTTCAGGCACATTATGTTGAATTCCACTGGTGCACGGCATGATTGTATCAGTTCCATTACCATGCTTCTCCAGGTGAACATCTCTGAACATCAACCAAACTAACCAAGGACTAAAGCAGGAACCTCTATGTGATTGACTGTGGATACTTGAACATGTCTCTTCCGGGTAGCTTGTGACTGATAGAGGTCTGAACGACGGCCACGGGCTAGGCCTGAAAAGTTGTCCCATGTGACTGGTCTGCACTTCTACAGGCGGTGGCCATGGTTGATGTTCAAAGCTCTCAGTGGTGGCAGTGGCATGTGTCTCGTCGGCACTGTCGATGGCGGCGATCAGAAGCTGCACGGAGTCATTTGCGTAGACATGGGTTTCTGCCAAGCACTTCGTCGACACTGGATTGGCTGCCGTGGCAACACTTGGGATGATGTCGGAGGTGACGGGCGCAGAGGACAGAACCTCGGAAGTAGGGGTGTTGGTGCTGATAGAAGACTCCGGCATGAGTTGCTCTACTTCTTGGGTCAAGCACTCCGTCGAGCAGGTGACGGCCATCATCTCAATGGAAACTGGGGATGAATCATTGGCGGACGTGGGGGCCTCTTGGGCTTGGGTAGTGGCGGAGAAGACATCGGTGGTGGTTGCCACCGGGGTGACGATCTCGGCGTCGACCTCCTGGTGGATGTGGGCGACCAAAGGCTCGAGGCGGACGGATGTGGTGACGTTGTGGACCTCGTTGGCGTTCGCAGCACAGGCGACTTGGGTCGAGCCAGCCATCGAACAGGTCATGGGCATCAGATCGATGGAGTCCAGGAACGCGCCATAGTGGGGCGCGATGACCTCTTGGGCCTTGGTGGCAAAGGAAGAGGTGTCGGGGACGACCGCCACGACAGTGGCGTTGACAGTGAGGTCGCCATTGGAGGCCACGACCGCAGAGCGCGCCGGCTGCGGGGTCGAAGCTCCTGTGAGGAGCTTGGAGAGCAGCTCGTCGTGCTGCGCGAACAGCCTGGCACTGGCCTCGAAGCGTGCCTGAGCCTTCGCCTTGAACTCGTCAAGGCAAGCTTTCAACTCGGGATGCATGGTGGTGGAGAGAATGGTGCGAGGGAAAAAAAAATTGGGCAAAATTTTGAACGAATTTTGGAAGGGTGGTGAGAAGGCTCTGATGCCACGATGTTAGGTTCCGCACGCGAATTACTCCATTACAGATGATTCGAGTTCAGATACATGGATTTGGGAAAGGAGGGAGGAGGAAGAACAGCAGGTAGGAGAAGATAAGGGTAAGGAGAGAGCCGCCGTTGCCTTTGCCTGATCCAAGCCCGGATGCCTCTTTGCTGCTTCCTACGTGGATACTTGTAATCAGGCCTCCCTTCATGTGGCACTCAACCAGGCCCGGCCCATGGGCTGCTGTGGCCGTAATTGGGTCGCTGACAAACTTCGCAAGACTTATTGCTGCCCAGGTATCCTCACCACCGGCTAACACAAATTCTACTTTCCATGATTAGTTATAAGGGCGTATAATCCCTCAAAAAAAAAGTTATAAGGGCGTATAACTTCGGGTATTAAAATCTTTCTGTTCATTCATGTCCTGACTGGACCTCACCTTCTCTCCTATGGTTCAGTATAGCTCATTTCTGTGCTTAAATATAGGATAAACAACATCGTCTTCTAAAATCTATTCTGTTACCGCTTGAATTACTTTGTGCTTTCAATATAGTTTGTACAAAAATAAAAACGCTGTACAATAGAAATTGCAAAACCTGTGCTGGACTGCTCTTGAGAAGTTCATAGTTTCCTATTAACAATTTGCTTCCCTGCTTGCACAGGATTCATTGGTAGAGGCTGCTAAAGAGGAAGCTGGCTCCATCAGTAACATCATTGCCCAGGCTACGAAGTAAAAATCTGCGTCTTATGATCCCTGCCCCTCCGCTCTTCGGTTTATGTTTATGTTGATAAATTTGATGTAATAGCTCCTTTGCTGTATCCATTTTCCCAAATAAATATGACTTCCCGGATTCCACCCCGTTCAGAATGAGTGATATGTAACTACTCCCTCCGTCCGAAAATACTTGTCTTTTGATGACAAGTATTTTTGGACGGATGGAGTACAATGTATGTGCTCCTTTGCAATTGAATTGGGATCTTCAAAAGATAAAGCTGTTATGGAGACTGTTCACCTGTCGTGTTAGTAGCAGGTTTATTTAATGTGAATTGTCATGACATAATCCGGCAGTGCATTCTCTTGTGGTTAAGCACAATGGTTGTTTGGGCCGTGCTCAGGTTGTCCTTCCGAAATAAATTAAATAAAAAGGTTGCCCGTAGTACAACTCTAGCATCTTAGCTATCTCTGGTTATATATTACACTGGTCTTGCTCTCTTCCCTTCTTACTTGCTAGGCTTTACAATATCCACAGGCTTTAGTCGGACGAGGATCCCTTCCCGTACGGCAGGGTGCCGTTCCATCACTGACACATGGGCCCGGCTGGAACTTGGCCCACCTGTCAGTGGCCCAACGGCAGGTGCCGTACATCAGAGGAGCTCCCTCTGCTTTGGTCCAGCCAGTTTTTCCTCTTCCCTGTTTATCCTAAGCTTTCTAGGAGTGACTACTGTCAGCTACTTTATTTCAAACAAGATGGTTTGTTGGGGATGGAAGGTACCAGGATTCCGGAGAACAGGCATGATATGCCACAAGGTTGAGACATTTGCCTGTCATGTGCTGACAATTTACATGACACTTCCGCGGCAGGAATATCTTGCGATCTTAGGTAAAAATAATGCATAGTTCTAGGACTGAAGCTATGCATCAAGTTGTGTAAAAGAAAGAAATAGGTCTAGTTTACCAGTTAGTAGTGCTGAAAAGGAGTGAGGCATCCAGTTGGGTGTGTCTTACATACACATATGTGGTGAAAGCCTAACATTTTGGAAGTGTAATGCATAGTTGATGTCCTGCTTACCTTCATGACGCAGGCTAAATAAACTCTACACTGACTGATGGGATACGATTGGTATGCTTGGCGATCCGCTTTATCATTGGAGATTATTCTCGTGACATAAAGAGGCTTGTGACATGAAAAGGAGAGAAGGGCTATATTTGAACGTGATCATAGTCCACATAACTATGAAGGTGCTCTGTATAATCAATCATTGAATCACACATAAATAAGAAGATGAACCCATTTTGTCGACAAAAGTAATCAACTATATGGCATGCAAATTATATGAGAGAATAACCGGATTTATGCTTCATGTTGCCAAGAGCTGATACATTGTGAGTCAAGGTATTTGAGTTACATAGATAGCATGAGTCGCATGCTCGATTTATTGCGATAAAAAATAAGATGCCTAAGATAGGACTCATCGTCATTCACTGTACTAGATCATTATACCGACCAATACTGAACCCCTTGCTATATTATCAATTGGCTTTTGCACCTGCAAGATGCCTAAGATAGGACTCATCGTCACTCACTTTACTAGATCATTATCCGGACCAATACCGAACCCCATGCTACACTATCAATTGGCTTTTGCGCCTGCAAGTTGCAACAATTCTCTAAAATACTAGCAACTGTTTCGAGTTTATACTAGAAGCATGTCATTTTGCGTTCTTATTTATTTCATGATTCTTCACTATACATATCTCAGAATTGTTCTAGAAGGAGGGAAAATGATTAGTAGTGTCAGGAATGTATGCAGTGAAACAGGGACTCCAAGTTCCGTTGGTCGTCAAAAGCAGATACTACAACTAGCTGGCACCTACTCCCTCTGTCCCAGAATATAAGAACGTTTTTGACACTAGCATAGTGTCAAAAACGTTCTTATATTCTGGGACAGAGGGAGTAGCATATAAGAAGCATATTATTACTTGACCTTGCTCTGGTTCCTCAAAGGTGGCTATGTCGTTCCTTAGCTTCTGAGAAACTTGTGTTGTACGTAGATAAATTGTATTGCTGATACCGAATGATAATGACTTTAATTAGTGTGCTAGGCCAATGTTTTAAAAAATGAACTACGGGATACATACGAACTATCATTGCTTAAAGATCCTGAAAAAAATTCATTGCCTAAAGAAAAACTATAAAAACTAAGTATGTTACATTTCATAAACACAAGATTGCTTCTTCACAAAAGTTATATATCGATCAACAGTTAATATTACAATTATATTATACATAACACTCAATTAACATGATAACTCACAATCAAGGTTTTAATAAAGAGAACAAATCTCAAAGGTCAAGAAGATCAACTAAACATCACTGGCCATAAGAAAGAAGATTGACCCCTGCCTCGTCCTCAAACGATTCCTCATCATAAGGAAGTCCTTTCACACGGCTCCGCGCTTCCTATTCAGCGAGCACCGACGACCAGTCCGCCGCTCTACTAGACCTGACCAAGGGGTCAATCCATGGTCATGGCCGGCGGGTCGCCCGGATGCCTCATGGTCTATTGTACAACGATAGAAAAGCATACCCATTAGTTTGGTATTGATTTGGAATTGCCAAGCCAGGTACAACCAATTTAGTGGAATTTCTTGAGCTAGTGGATTTTCTCAACCATGTTATGGATTCAAGACTGTTACGGTCCCATTTAAAGGATAAAGAGTGTTACGATCAGCCAATGTGGCGTCGCGGAAGAGCAGAGAACCAAGGGGGACGAGCGGACATGCGGATAGATCGTTCGTGCCCGGGTTTGGCCATGGAATGGGGAAGGGCAAGGGAAATGGAAGAAAAATAGAGTAGCAAGGCTACCCCCCGGAGAAACTGAACAAACGCGACCGGTTGTCAAATAAAAACCGCCTGTACTGACGAGAAATTTGAGGCGGTTAGAAAACATCAACCTCCTCTACTTTTTTTTGCAAGTGGTTTCATTGTTCTAACAGCCTCCGAAGTTGTCCATAGTAATTTAGACTGTCTACTATGGGCGTCTTTACAGGCAACTTTGACTAGCTTGTTCACAACCGCCTTTGATATATGCCCGCTCTTAATGCTCGTTTTTCTACTAGTGTTAGTTGAATTTCTTGAGGTAGTGGATTTCTCACTCATGTTATGGATCCAAAGTGTTAAGATCCCATTTCATCACGATCTTTTCTATGGTATCTCTTTCTTGACACAGGTTTTCGCTCCACTTTATATATAAAGAAACACGGTTGAACTGATACAATGATGATGAGGAGACCCTCTTACAAGAAGATCAATGATAAAACATGAGTACATAAGTAACCTCACCGCATCAAGAATCAGCCAAGACTACTGACTAGAAATGAAACACACCTTGGGATATCAATGGGCATCGTTGCATCGCACACACCAAGCTGTCACTGAAGAGGACCAACTGCCTTGTCACTCCAGGCCAAGTAGTGCTGATCCTGCCTGCGGGCAGCAAGGACCGAGAACGATTACCATGAGGACACAATGTATAATATAGGAGACAAACAAGACCGTTGCACGCCAGAGTCGAAGAAACTTGGTTTCCAGATAGAAGCTTGCCCAAAGCCGCCAACACACCATGACTAAAAGGTATCTAAGCTCCACGACAACGTCCCCAAGAGGGAGAGGCACTATGAGTCACCACCACCATCGAGACTGAAAAGAAGGACGAGGGTTTCCACCAGAAGCCCTGACATGGAAAGGGGAAGTACAACGATGCCCCTAAGAGGAACGTGACATCCCAAGGCATCGCCGCCACGACCTTAGTGCTAAACTTTCCGTCAAAGTCTCATCCATGCCAAACCAAGGTACCAAGGTCATCAATTTACCACGAGTCATGCCTGTTTGGTGACCATTAGGGAAAGGGAATGGGAATTTACATGAGGGAGTTTGTATAGGGATTAAGAATGGGAAATAGATTTTTACTCTTATTCCTTTGTTTGCTATAAGATGGGAATTAGACTGGGATGGAGCATGAATTAACAGAGTACCCCATGTAAAGAAATCAGTGGAAATTGGCTCTCTCAACTCCCATTGCTCTTAGAATCAAAAAAATAAAGAACTCACATTGCTCTTCCCACTTAAAATCCCATTACTTCTAATCAATCCAAGGACTTTTAATCTCCTCACCCCTCAAATTCCATTCCCTATCTCTGATTCCCATGAACCAAACACGCTGGAGATCTGGGCTCCACCCCTTGCAGAGTGACGTCGCCGGGAATCACCCACTACTACTCCCCTTCTTGCTAGCACAACCAAGAAGAGCGGCCACCATCACAGCCATGTTGCCTGCCGGAGGGCCAACCATGACATCCATCACCCAGGGCCGCTGATGGCAACCAAAATCCTGGGTCTCAGCCCACCGGTAGACTGTGTGCTCGCCAGCCGCTTGAGGAAGAGATGTAAGGTGCCTCCTTCCATCCCCGATGCGACATCAGGCACCAGGCACAATGGATTTGGCAAATGAGTCACCCACACCGGCGTCCAGCCGATTCCAAATCGATCCAGGAGGGGACGGGTCTCAAATGGCTGAGAAGCAGCGGCCGCAACCAGCTTGACCACGACCCTTGCATGACCGAACGAAGATCCACCAGCAGCTGATACGTCTCCATCGTATCTATATTTTTGATTGTTCCATACCAATATTATACAACTTTCATATACTTTTGGCAACTTTTTATACTATTTTTGGGACTAACATATTGATCCAGTGCCCAGTGCCAGTTCCTGTTTGTTGGATGTTTTTTGTTTCGCAGAAAATCCATATCAAACGGAGTACAAACGGGATAAAAATTGACGGGGATTTTTTTGGAATATATGTGAATTTTGGGAAGTGGAATCAACGTGAGATGATGCTCGAGGGGCCCACGAGGCAAGGGGGCGCGCCCCTGACCCTCGTGGCCACCCCGTAAGGCAGTTGGTGCCCTTCTTTCGCTGCAAGAAAGCCAATATTCGGATAGAAATCTGAAAGGATCGATATGGTTGACTAGAGGGGGGGGTGAATAGGCAACTAACAATTTTTAGCTTTTCTTTAACAATTTAAACTTTGCATCAAAGTAGGTTGTCTAGATGTGCAACTAGGTGAGCAACCTATATGATGCAACAAGGATAGGAACACAAGCAAGCAAGTGATATGATACAAATAAGCTTGCACAAGTAAAGGCACAAGATAACCAAGAGTGGAGACGGTGGAGACGAGGATGTGTTGCCGAAGTTCCTTCCCTTTGAGAGGAAGTACGTCTCCGTTGGAGCGGTGTGGAGGCACAATGCTCCCCAAAAAGCCACTAGGGCCACCGTATTCTCCTCACGCCCTCACACAATGCGAGATGCCGTGATTCCACTATTGCTGCCCTTGGAGGCGGTGACCGAACCTTTACAAACAAGGTTGGGGCAATCTCCACAACTCAATTGGAGGCTCCCAACGGCACCACGAAGCTTCACCACAATGGACTATGGCTTCGCGGTGACCTCAACCGTCTAGGATGCTCAAACACCCAAGAGTAACAAGATCCGCAAGGGATTAGTGGGGGGAATCAAATTTCTCTTGGTGAAAGTGTGGATCGAGGCCTTCTCAACCACTCCCGAACAAATCAACAAGTTTGATTGGCTAGGGAGTGAGATCGGGCGAAAATGGAGCTTAGAGCAATAATGGAGCTTAGGGTTGGAAGAGATGAGTCAATGGGGAAGAAGGGGACTCCTTATATAGGTAGGACAAAGATCCAACTGTTACCCACCAACCAGCCCGCGGCCAGCGGTACTACTGCACCAGGCCAGCGGTACTACCACAGGGCTGCGCGGTACTAACGCTTGCTACCAAGCGGTACTACCGCACGGCCATGCGGTACTACCATACATGCCCGCGGTACTGCTGCAACCCCAGTGACAGCAAGGTCAGATCTAACGCGCAGGAGCTGAGGGCGGTACTTCCGTGAGCGTGGTACTACCGCGCTTCCATGCGGTACTACCGCGAGGCAGAAATCCCCTAGCCAGGGGGGAGGAAACATCCGTGCCTACTTCCGCAAAGAAACGGAAGAAGCAAAAACCCGACACAGTAGTACTGCCGAGGGGCGGTACTACTGCCTGACAACATAGAGCGGTACTACCGCGGAGCGAAAGCGGTACTACCGCGGTAGGTGCGGATGTAAAAAATTACATCCGCCCCTACTACCGCGAAGTAGCGGTACTAGCCTGGTGGGCAGTGGTAGTGCAGCTCCAGGGGAGCGGTACTACCATGGGCACCTGCGGTACTACCGCGCCACCACACAGTACTATCGCTGGTGCCTACAGTACTACCGCTCACTAGGAGCAGTACTACCGTGACCCAACTCAGCAGCCAGAACCAAGGAGGCGAGAAAGCGGAGGAAGCTCCAAGGGAAAAGGAGGGGACAAGAAGGAGACGTGTACGTGATGATTCCACCCAAACCTTTCCGATGCGGACCCCCTCTTAATAGTACGGCTTTTCTACGACTCAAATCCACCAAAAAGAAACATAGAAAAGACGCCATCTTCAACAGTCTTCGAGGGGCACCCAACCGCCTTGTGCCTAGCGATGAAATGTCTGGGATACTCAAGGCACACGATTAGTCCGCAAACGCGTTGTCATCAATCACCAAAACACCTTAGGGATAAATATGCCCTTACAATCTCCCCCTTTTTGGTGGATTGATGACAATACGGGATTTGCACAAGGGAAATAATATTAAGCAACCGCAAACCCCTCCTCTCTAGAATATAGACGGGCTCCCCCTAGATGTGTGCCACCTAGATGAGTGCTTTGGACTGCACGACACACATACTAGGATCAAAGCTCCCCCTATATTATAGAGACAAGGCATATCTAGTAATAGGAAGGCTATCACTAGATAAGATAGCACAAACATAAGTTAACTAAGATAGATAGAGTGCATATGTCTTACACCATATGTAGGATAGGTCTCGAAGGCACAAACCAAACAAAAGCAAACGAGGTCCAAATGACAAAGCAAACAAACACACCAAGCACAACACAACGCAAATCTCTACACTCTCTCCCCCTTTGGCATCGAGATGCCAAAAAGGCAGAGAGGACACCTACACACACGGGGTGGCTCAGGCAGAGAAGGCGTCCCACTGCTCCTCGTGCTCCTCGTCAGACTCAGCGGCGGGGACGGTCTCCTCGATGTCTTCCTCTGAACTGGTCCACTTGTATCCCTGCTTCGACATCCAGGCAGCCTCAGGCGTGATGACGTCCTCAGACCCGCCAGACACATCCTCTCCAAAGAGCCTCACAACCTTCTTGTCACGGCGGCGACTCTCCTTGTCTGCCACGTGAGCCCTGTACTGTCCCTTTGCCTGCATGCAGAAGAGAGTCTTCATCTTGTCCTTTAACTTCTTGGCCCACGACGGCTCAGAGGAAGGTGTGGTGGACCTAGTAGCATGGTCCTCAGCAATATTCTCAGCAGCAGCCTCCTCCTCACCAACAACCCTCCTAGCAGAAGAGGCCTCAGCACGGGTAGTGGTGTTGGCCCAGTTGGGCTTGACGCGGAGGCTGATGGACTCATGGCGAAGCCAGTCTGGAGCAAGGAACTCATCACCAGGGTACATCTTCTCCCAAGTGGTGGAGAGCAGCAGAAACTGGTACGGTCCATAGATAGGTACCTTGCGAGTGAACACTGCAAACCGAAGCTCACACCACATGATGTGTGAGACATCAAGTGGCCGAGTCTGAGATGAACGTGCCTCTGCACACAGGAGCAACATGTCCACTAGATAGGCATGAACCTTGTCCTTGTCGCCAGTGCATGGGAACAGAGTGTTGCGGAAGATGCGATGCATGATATCCAGAAAGGAGTTCAACACCCAAGTTGACTTGCCATTGGGGAGCACCTTCTCAACAAAGAAAGGCTGAAGCATGTTCTTGTTGGCAGACTCAGAGTTGGCGTGGGGGCGAACACCAACGGGGGTGTGAATCCCGTCATCAGGAATGTGAAGCAGATCCATGAACTCCTTCCATGTAGCAGACAGCTGACGACCGTTGGTCATCCAGGTCATCCTCTGCTCATCCCCGAGATGAAAGTAAACTGAGGCAAAGAACTGACAGATAAGCTCAGGGTCATAGTCAAGGTGAAAGGAGATCACCGGCTCAATAACAAACTGCTCCACCAAGTCCAGAGCCTCTCCAAAATAGTCACGAAACTTGTCCTTCCACATGTGATTCATGTCTATCCACTTGACATCCACGAAGGTATTCTGCTTGTTCTTGATCACATCCAGATAGATGAGAGCCCGTTGCTTGGTCCAGAACAACTCGGTGCCTCTGAGGATAGCCCGAGGATTCACATAGGGATTGATCTTCCAGCGTTCGACATACTCAGTGACTGAAATCTTGTCCATGCCCTTAGCAGGTTCCTTTTGCTTGCTGGCAGTGGTCTTGACATTGCGTTTGGGGGCGTTGGAGCCCTCTGGGGCTTCATCTTGGGGGTTGCGCAGACGCTTGGAGCCAGTGTCACGACTGGGATTGGAACGGTGAGAGCCACCACCTGAGACACAAAACGCAAAACACCCACGACAAACAAGAGGGGTCAATGCAAAGACCACAACAAAGCAAAAGAAACATGCAGAAAGCACACAAGATAATTGCCTAGAGAGAGATTTGACCCCTACTGTCGTACTGCCAAGTGCTGCGGAACTAAGATAGTAGTACCGCTCTTAGTCGCGGTAGTACCGTGTAAGGTCACGGTAGTACCGGGTTTAGGAGCGGTAGTATGAGCTTAGTGCCTCAGCTAGCGCGGTAGTACCGCGTCTGATGAGCGGCAGTACCGCACGAGCTAGCGCGGTAGTACCGCACCTGATGGGCGGTAGTACCGCACGAGCGGTAGTACCGCACACGAGACATGGTAGTACCACACCACGTCAGATCCGAACAAGTTCAAATCTGAGAAAAGCCCGCGAAACCGCGGCGGTACTACGGTTGGACAAATCTACCACAAGACAACATATCAAGTATGATTCCTACGCAACACGACTCCTACATCCTACTCTTGCATAGATTTGGCCTAAAATCTCAAGAACAACAAGCATCTCCCAAAAAACCTAGAAGCGAGAGAACAACCAAGAAAAAGAGGGATTTGGGGAAAAATCTTGGTCCATGGCAAGAGGAAGTGGTGGGGAACGATCCCACCGGCCGGAATCCAAGGAGAGTGGCCGGAGATGGAGATCCGGCGAGGGCCTCCGGCGCCGTTCTTGAGAAAGAGAGAGAGAGACGTGGGGAGAGAGACAAGTGAATGGGTATGGGGAGTTGGAACTCCCCTGCCCGAGTCATAACCCCCACGCTCCCTCGACGGCGCGATAGTACCGTGCCCCATCGCAGTAGTACCGCTCGGAAGAAGTACCACACTTGAGTGGTAGTACCGCGCTATGGCGCGGTAGTACCGTGCCTCTCAAAGCGGTAGTACCGCGGCAAGCCGCGGTAGTACCGTGGGCTCAAGAAGATGCACGTTTCAAGCACACGAAAAATGAGGTCTTTGCACAAACACTCCGAGGCAACACGACACCACAAGACCATGCTACACACATAGGCAAAAAGGCAAATGACAAAACGAAACAACCACGATACACCACCTCTCCAAAGAGAGGGCGGTGGCCATAGCCACCTATGTTTGAGTCAATTGGTATGGCACCGCAAAGAATTATCCTTGGGTCCATGACCAAAACTCGTCTTTGAAGCACAAATACCATCAAACATGGCTAAAGTGAAAGATGTAATCAATTTATGCATAATGGGGGGAGCGAGAGTTCATTGAGAGAACAACACTCCCCCTATGTCCATGCCTACATCTAAACAAGACAACACATTGAGTATGGTGGGGTGTGCAAGGGTTCAAGCAACATTGCTCGAATCAATGATATTTAGCTCATGCCTTAACTCGCGAAATCTTGCTTCATCCAAGGGCTTCGTGAAAATATCTGCAAGGTTATCATGAGTGTTGACATAGTTGAGCTCGATCTCTCCTCGCCTAATGTGATCTCGGATGAAGTGATACCGGATCTCAATATGCTTCATCTTGAAGTGTTTCACCGGGTTGAGAGAGATCTTGATGGCACTTTCATTGTCACACCAAAGAGGCACTTTGTCACAAATGACACTGTAATCCTTTAAAGTTTGCCTCATCCATAAGAGTTGTGCACAACAACTACCGGCCGCCACATACTCCGCTTCGGTGGACAAGAGAGACACACAACTTTGCTTTTTGGAAGACCAACTTACCAAAGAGCAACCAAGGAATTGGCACCCTCCGGAAGTGGACTTCCTATCCACCTTGTCTCCCGCCCAATCGGAATCTGAATATCCTACAAGCTTGAAGTTTGCTCCACTTGGATACCATAAGCCAAAGTTTGGGGTATGAGCCAAATATCGAAAGATTCATTTGACCGCCACATAGTGACTTTCCTTAGGTGTGGCTTGAAACTGTGCACAAATTCCCACACTCAACATGATATCCGGTCTAGATGCACAAAGGTAGAGCAAGGAACCTATCATGGAACGATATACCTTTTGATCCACCGCTTTACCATTGGGATCTATGTCAAGTTGGCACTTGGTGGGCATTGGAGTGGAAGCCGGCTTGACATCACTTAGCTTGAATCTCTTGAGCATGTCTTGAGTATATTTGGCTTGGTTGATGAAGGTTCCTTCTCTTCTTTGCTTCACTTCAAACCTGTCGTGGAATTAACACGTCAGATGTCCTAGTGTGAGGACTTAGTCGCGAGGCCAACACATCTATGTGGTAGCTTGAGAGGGGTTGAGCGGAATCGAGAGACGCAACACGAGACAAGGGTTTAGACAGCTTCGGGCCCCGGGAAACATCATCCGGTAAAAACCCTACATGCTGTTTGAGGCTAGATCTCATTATCATCACGAGGAAGTCGCCGTAAACCGGCTCTCCTCTAGTTGTATCTAGCCCTAGAGATTGTTTCTTGCTTGTAGCTTGTCCTTTCTAACTTGTCCCTCTTTGGGGAGCCCTGCCCCTCCTTATATATGTTGAAGGGGCGGGTTACATATGGAGTCCTTTTATGATTAGGACTAGTCTCCCTTCTAATACAAACCGGATACAAGTCCGGGTCTTCACTCTTTGTAAGGTAAACATTCCTTTCCTCTTAAACCGACCCACCATAGTGTTTAATCCGGCCTTCCATAAACCACCAGTTGGGAAACCGGGTCTTGTCGCTCCTCTGACCCGCCCGCCGGGTCACCAGTGAGTCATAATGACCAGGTGGGTTGCTTGTAAACCGCCAGGTCAGGGCGGGTCGCCAGTGAATCGCCAAGTGCCAGCCGGATCTCAGTAAACCGCCAAGTCCGGCCGGGTTATACTTCCGGCCGGTTTACGCCGCAGGGTATATCCCCGACATTAGCCCCCAGTTTAATTTGGATTTGTCCATGTTAAACTGATCTGCAACATAAACACAAGAACAAGTTTGGCGGGTTGTGCTCCGGGTTAAGAATTCTTGTAGACCGACACCTGATCATCCTTAAACCCTTGTCATTTCCTCCTTCTAGAAAATCCAAGTCAATAGACCAGCTTCATAATCAATTTGCTCGCAGAAAAAATATTGTAAATAAAGAATCCATTTGAATTGGCCTTCAATGCTCTGACTTGATAAAAATATTAGTCTCTGAAATATTCAACTGATATCCAGCCGGCTTGAAGATGTAAAACTTGCCGGTTTATGATTACCACCATTGTCAGGTTATAAAACTTGATAATTCCGAGTCATGATTGTTGCCAACGCCAGTTCATGTTTATTGATGACGCCGGGTCAATCCGGTTTGCTCAAAACAGAGAATTTGAAAATAGTTCTTCCATAATAATATAATACCTGTAGCCCCCAAGTCTTGAGCAGAACAAAGTGATGGCTTAAGACTTGCTTCAATATAAATATCACAATCTTGAAGAAATCCAAGTTGTTCATCTCAATCACTAGTCAGAATTGAGTATTCCCCATATGTAGCCCCCAAGTGCCGGGTTGTCATGCTTGCAGTAACCTGGGACTTGTAATTTCCTGATGCTCATAAGAACTTCAACCAGTGTAGCCCCCAAGGGTCGGGTCATTATGCAATAATGAGCAGGGACTTTGTAAATATAATCATGTAATCTTTGAACAGCAACGGTGTAGCCCCCAAGGGCCGGCTCAGTAAGATAATATTGAGCTGGGACTTGATATATACTTCAATAAAAATAACACCATATGATGTAACCCTCATCATGGGACTTGAATCTATGTCCACAAGGTTAAGAGCCTTGTGCTTTACCAACTGAGAAGTGGACCCTTCAATATAATAGATTTAACTTGTGTACCTTGAGTTGTTGACAGGAGCAATTGGTAGCCCCCAAGGGCCGGCTCATTATAATGTGATGAGTCGGGTCTTCAATAATATGAGCAAAAAAATGACTTTGCATTAGCCCCCAAGTGTCATGGTGCATGCTTGCAGCGACATGAGACTTGCATAATTGATGTAATCTCAACTTAAATAATGTAGCCCCCAAGTCTCAAAGGTGACTCGAGGAGTTGGCTTGAGATTCTCCATGTTCGACTGTTATATAAACCGGCATAACTTGTATATCATTGGTGTTGATAGCACGATGTGAATCCACAGAAGGTTGTGATGACTGCGGCGGGTTATAAATGATCCCGTATGAGCCATGTCAGCAACTCGGCCAATGGCTCCTTCCAACTGGCGATTTGAAGTTAACCAAACTATAGTGGCGGCGACTTGTGCGCCTGCCCATTGAACCATCCGGTGTAGACGGCGGTTGATAGTATATGACATTTTGCCTCCATTTTTGAAAGAAAACCGGGCTACCCCAGCTGTGACTTGCTCATGCAGACAGGTGCGGCCTGGTATGTTGATGTGGACCAGGCCGCAATAAATGGACGGTAAAGACATCCACAATATTAGAGGTGGCTTGGACAGATGAACCGGCCACGGTATTGTAAACCGGTTCGGACGGGCGAGTCAAACGCAGGCACGGTCCCGGCAAGCTGATGTAAACCGGTTCGTAAGGGCGGTGTCTTGCACGCGTCCATTCACCGTGTAATGTGGAACGGACGAACACCGGGCAGGACGTTGCCAGCGCGTGCTTCGTACCCATGGTATAAACCACGTTTATAATGAATAATTTTCCTGCATACAATATTGCAGACCAAGGCAAAGATAAACTGCTCTTTGACAAAAATAATATGCATTAATAAAATATATATTAAATGGACATCACCTGATGCGTTTAGGCCAGAAATTATCCGCCATGGAGTTGATGATCACCACAGTGATGCTAAAATTAATCACGGCCGAGTCGGCCAGACGAGCAGACGGATGATCCGGCCGCGGTGTTGTAAACCGGTGCAGACGAGCAAGTTGTCCTCCGTGTTGTAAACTGGCGCGGACGCATGAACCTGTGGCCAGGGTGGACGGGCGAGTCGTCCGTGGTGCTGTAAGGTGGTACAGACGGGCGAGTTGGCCGACGCGTTGATGTAAACCGGACTACGGGGCGGCGGTTTGTGTCCGATTTATCAGTGTGATATATGCAGATGCTGGTGTAGAACAGCTAGCGCACGCCGTCCGCAGTAGGGCATCACTTTTATAGTGAGCACTTGTCCTGTATAAAAAGATATAGGCCAGAGTAATTGTTCTCAAGTAATTTAATATGTGCTGATAAGGTATATAAAAAGATAGCACCTGGTATATTTTGTCCGGTGAATACGGACGCTGGAACATGTTGCGGCAACTATGGCCGTCACGGGGCCTGGAGCCGGGCGGTTTAGGACAGAGCCTCCGGGTCACGGGTCATGTTGACCTCGGGACCTGTGATGTCTGACGCCTGTCCTCATCCGGTCTGATATTTATCTGTACTAGACCTTCTGTGAGATGTATACTAGTAGTACTTTTCTTATTCTTCCCTTTTTTTAGCCTTTGACTTCCGTAGACTGCTGCTGCATGTGTGTGCATCATCAAACATGGCTAGTGGGCACATGCCTTGAGCACGTCTTTGTCCGGGGCCTTTGGGCGTCTGCCGCCGTAATATTATTACTATTATTTTTTTCAACAGCGGCGAGGCGGGTTGACTCGGAGGTGGCTTAACGCGTTGGAATCTTTCCTTAATGCTTCAGACATCTTCTCATGACCAACAGGAGCTGATCTTGTTCTGATTAGAGCTCACGTGTTAGCAGTAACAGCAGCACTATTAAAAACAGACCTCGTAAACCGTGCAACCATCAGTCCTAATACTTGGCCATGACTTTTCTGTGAGCGCAGCAACATCAATGATCAATCCAATCTTCTTGGGAGCTGATCCTGTCGCCGCTTGTTGTCTTTGTTTATCCGGCGAGTATCAAAGAGTCCGGCCAGGACACGGCTAACTTGCTAAATCAGATATCATCTCAGTTTGTACGGCAACCGCTGCAATAGGTGTCGATCTGTCTTCAGATTTGACGGATCGTTAGGTCATGTCCGCCGCACAGAACGCAAACCTAATTTTCCGTAAAACCTTGTACTGCCAATTCCAAGTTTAACTATGATCCTGACCGCAAAACAATGAATTTTGCTGGTTCTGCTCAATCTTCTATACACCGCCGCTGAAAACTTCTTCGATCTTGACTGATGATCTTTGTACTTCCAAACCGGTTCTTGCTGATCCGGCGGGTCGCAACTTCTCTATCCCAGAAAAAGATCCCTTCAAGAACTCCACACCACCGTGCGCAGGCCCCACGGTGGGCGCCAACTGTCGTGGAATTAACACGTCAGATGTCCTAGTGTGAGGACTTAGTCGCGAGGCCAACGCATCTATGTGGTAGCTTGAGAGGGGTTGAGCGGAATCGAGAGACGCAACACGAGACAAGGGTTTAGACAGCTTCGGGCCCCGGGAAACATCATCCGGTAAAAACCCTACATGCTGTTTGAGGCTAGATCTCATTATCATCATGAGGAAGTCGCCGTAAACCGGCTCTCCTCTAGTTGTATCTAGCCCTAGAGATTGTTTCTTGCTTGTAGCTTGTCCTTTCTAACTTGTCCCTCTTTGGGGAGCCCTTCCCCTCCTTATATATGTTGAAGGGGCGGGTTACATATGGAGTCCTTTTATGATTAGGACTAGTCTCCCTTCTAATACAAACCGGATACAAGTCCGGGTCTTCACTCTTTGTAAGGTAAACATTCCTTTCCTCTTAAACCGACCCACCATAGTGTTTAATCCGGCCTTCCATAAACCACCAGTTGGGAAACCGGGTCTTGTCGCTCCTCTGACCCGCCCGCCGGGTCACCAGTGAGTCATAATGACCAGGTGGGTTTCTTGTAAACCGCCAGGTCAGGGCGGCTCGCCAGTGAATCGCCAAGTGCCAGCCGGATCTCAGTAAACCGCCAAGTCCGGCCAGGTTATACTTCCGGCCGGTTTACGCCGCGGGGTATATCCCCGACAAAACCCTAGAAAGAACTTCAACTCTCCCATGGAAGACATCTCAAACTTTGAGGTCATGAGAGCGGCAAATTCCTCATTGAAAGCTTTGTTAGGGGAACCAAAGATAATATCATCAACATACAATTGGCACACAAACAACTCCCCTTTGACCTTCTTAGTAAAAATAGTGGGGTCGATTAGCCCAACTTCAAAACCACGATCTTGTAACAACTCGGTAAGGTGGTCATACCACGCATGTGGGGCTTGTTTAAGGCCATAGAGTGCCTTATCGAGTTGATACACATGATCGGGAAAGTAGGGATCCTCGAACCCGGGGGGTTGCTTGACATAAACCAATTCATTAATGGGACCATTAAGAAAAGCACTCTTCACATCCATTTGTTGTAACTTAAAGTTATGATGAGAAGCATAAGCAATCAACATGCGAATAGATTCAAGACAAGCAACGGGAGCAAAGGTTTCACCGTAGTCGATACCCTCGACTTGGGAGTAGCCTTGTGCTACCAAACGAGCCTTGTTGCGAATGATAATCCCATGGGCATCTTGCTTGTTCTTAAATATCCACTTGGTTCCAATGACATTGTGGTTCCCCGTCGGTCTTGGCACCAATCTCCACACTTTGTTGCGCTCAAAGTTGTTGATTTCTTCATGCATGGCATTGAGCCAATTCGGATCTTCTAGCGCCTCATAGACCTTGTGGGGTTCGACACAAGAGACAAACGCGTGATGCTCACAATAGTTTGCTAATTGTCTATGAGTGCTTACCCCCTTTCTTAAGCTTCCAAGCACATTCGTCATGAGATGATCCTTGGTGGAGAGCTTGGAAGCAACCTTGGCGGCACGGCGCTCCAAATCCTCCTCGGGGGTGAGACGAGGAGTGGTCACTTGATCATCTTGAGCGTTGTCTTGAGCTTGTTCTTGTTCTTGAACTTGCTCGGAGGAGAGAACTTGACCTTGGGCATCACTTGATGTGTCAACACCGTCTTGAGCATGATCTTGCCCTTGGTCATGTTCTTGAGGACGAGGGCCTTCATGTTGTTCTTCGGAAGCGTGTGGGCCTTGGGTTGGTGATGGCTCCACTTGAGTGGAGCATTGTCCTTCTCCTTCGGCCACAAGGGGTTCCTCAATGGGTAGGATAAAGCCAACACCCATTCTTCTTATGGCTTGAGGAGGAATTTCATCACCTACATCACAAGTGCCACTTTGCTCCACTTGGGAGCCGTTATTCTCATCAGACTCCACGTTACACGTCTCATTAATAAGTCCCGTGGATTTATTGAGGACACGGTAAGTATGAGAGTTTGTAGCATAACCAACAAATATGCCCTCATAAGCTCTAGCCTCAAATTTAGACAACCGAACACCTTTCTTGAGAATGAAACACTTACACCCAAATACCCGAAAGTACTTGAGGTTGGGCTTGTTACCGGTGAGTATCTCGTATGGAGTCTTGTTCAAGCCCTTGCAGAGGTAGAGCCGATTGGATGCATGACACACGGTGTTGATGGCTTCGGCCCAAAAGTTGTATGGAGACTTGAACTCCGCCATCATGGTCCTTGCCGCATCCATCAACGTACGGTTCTTCCTCTCCGCAATACCGTTTTGTTGAGGGGTGTAAGGTGCGGAATATTGATGCTTGATCCCCTCATCACTAAGAAACTCATCCAAGGTGTAGTTCTTGAACTCGGTGCCGTTGTCACTTCTTATTGTCAAGATCTTTGCATTGTGTTGACGTTGTGCTTCATTTGCAAAGTCAATGACGGTTTGTTGGGTCTCGCTCTTTCTCTTGAAGAAATACACCCAAGTGTATCTTGAGTAGTCATCCACAATCACCAAGCAATACTTCCTACCCCCAAGACTATCGAAGGATGGAGGCCCAAAGAGATCCATGTGAAGGAGCTCCAAAGGCCTCTTTGAGTAAATGATAGTCGTGGGAGGGTGAGCCTTATCATTTAGCTTTCCTTCGATACAAGCACTGCAAGCATGATCTTTAGCAAAACTAACATTCGTTAGTCCACGGACATGGTCCCCCTTGAGGAGACTTTGCAAAGATCTCATATTGACATGGGCTAGACGGCGATGCCAAAGCCATCCCACATCAACTTTAGCCATTAGGCATGTCGCGGTCTTAGTGGGTCGCTCCGAAAAGTTAATCACATATAGACCGTTCTCGACATGCCCAACAAAGGTTACTTTAAGAGTCTTGCTCCACAAGAGGGCCACAATATCTATATCAAAGAAAGTGGCAAAGCCCATGATTGCAAGTTGACGAACGGAAAGTAGATTGTATGCAAGGGACTCAATAAGCATGACCTTCTCAATCGTGAGATCATGAGAAATGACCACCTTGCCAAGTCCCAATACCTTAGAGGATGAGGTGTCACCCCACTCGACATTGGTGGGCATAGATGGAATCTTGTGCACGTCCACCACCAAGTCCTTGCTTCCGGTCATATGATTTGTAGCTCCGCTATCGAGCAACCATGATCCCCCACCGAAAGCAAACACCTACAAGAGATTAATGCTTGGTTTTAGGTACCCATTTTGTAATGGGTCCTTTGATGTTAGTAACAAGGGTCTTTGGAACCCAAATAGACCATTCAATGTATTCATGAGGAGAACCAACGAATTTGGCATAGACATGCCCATCACTAGAACAACATAACACATAAGAAGGATTAAAGTCGCCGGCTTTGATGCGAGGAGTGACATTGCCCTTTTTGACAACGCCACCCTTCGCATTGTTCTTCTTCTTCTCCTCGGAGGCACTCTCTCCCTCCTTCACAAAGGTTTGCATGAGAGGAGGAGGCCGTTTGGTCTTGTCATTCTTCTTCTTGTTCTTGGAGTCAGGCACGTACCCAACCCCTTCCTTGGCCACAACTCCCTTTTGTTGATCAAGAGATCGTTGAGGTTCTTCTTGCCTTGTATGCGAGTTGCAAGACCTCTCTCAAGTTGCCCCTTTAGCTTAGCGTTCTCCTCAACGAGATGCACATGCTCACAACACGGGTTAGTAGCATTTGCATTATCAATTAACATCATACGAGGAAAAGTGGCTTTTTCCATGGTTCGCTTTACTTGAAGTTGATCATGAGACTCTTTGAGGCTAGCATGAGCACCCTGTTGGGGAACGTTGAAGAAAACAAAAAAAATTCCTACGTTTCACCAAGATCAATCTATGGAGTCAACTAGCAACGAGAGGAGAGTGCATCTACATACCCTTGTAGATCGCAAGCGGAAGCGTTCAAGAGAACGGGGATGATGGAGTCGTACTCGCCGTGATCCAAATCACCGATGACCAAGTGCCGAACGGACGGCACCTCCGCGTTCAACACACGTACGGAGCGGATGACGTCTCCTCCTTCTTGATCCAGCAAGGGGGAAGGAGAGGTTGATGAAGATCCAGCAGCACGGCGGCGTGGTGGTGGATGCAGCAATGATCGCAGCAGGGCTTCGCCGAGCTTCTGCGAGAGGGAGAGGTGTAGCAGGGGAGAGGGAGGCACCAAGACTTGAGGTGCGTCTGCCCCTCCCTCCTCCCCTTTATATAGGCCCCCTGAGGGGGGCGCCGGCCCTGGAGATGGGATCTCCCAAGGGGGGGCGGCGGCCAAGGGGGTGGAGTGCCCCCCCAAGGCAAGTGGAGGCGCCCCCACCCTAGGGTTTCCAACCCTAGGCGCAGGGGGGCCCAAGGGGGGCGCACCAGCCCACTATGGGCTGGTTCCCCTCCCCACTTCAGCCCATGGGGCCCTCCAGGATGGGTGGCCCCACCCGATGGACCCCCAGGACCCATCCGGTGGTCCCGGTATAATACCGGTGACCCCGAATCTTTCCCGATGGCCGAAAGTACACTTCCTATACATAATTCTTCACCTCCGGACCATACCGGAACTGCTCGTGACGTCCAGGATCTCATCTAGGACTCCGAACAACTTTCGGATTACTGCATACTCATATCTCTACAACCCTAGCGTCACCGAACCTTAAGTGTGTAGACCCTACGGGTTCGGGAGACACATAGACATGACCAAGACGGCTCTCCGGCCAATAACCAACAACGGGATCTGGATACCCATGTTGGCTCCCACATGCTCCTCGATGATCTCATCGGATGAACCACGATGTCGAGGATTCAAGCAACCCCGTATACAATTCCCTTTGTCAATCGGTACGTTACTTGCCCGAGACTCGATCATCGGTATCCCAATACCTTGTTCAGTCTCGTTACCGGCAAGTCACTTTACTCGTACCGTAATGCATGATCCCGTGATCAACCACTTGATCACTTTGAGCTCATTATGATGATGCATTACCGAGTGGGCCCAGAGATACCTCTCCGTCATACGGAGTGACAAATCCCAGTCTCGATTCGTGCCAACCCAACAGACACTTTCGGAGACACCTGTAATGTACCTTTATAGTCACCCAGTTACGTTGTGACGTTTGGCACACCCAAAGCACTCCTACGGTATCCGGGAGTTGCACAGTCTCATGGTCTAAGGAAATGATACTTGACATTCAGAAAAGCTACAGGAAACGAACTACACGATCTTTGAGCTAAGCTTAGGATTGGGTCTTGTCCATCACATCATTCTCCTAATGATGTGGTCCCGTTATCAATGACATCCCCATGTCTATAGCCAGGAAACCATGACTATCTGTTGATCAACGAGCTAGTCAACTAGAGGCTCACTAGGGACACATTGTGGTATATGTATTCACACATGTATTACGATTTCCGGATAATACAATTATAGCATGAATAATAGACAATTATCATGAACAAGGAAATATAATAATCATTTATTATTGCCTCTAGGGCATATTTCCAACAGTCTCCCACTTGCACTAGAGTCAATCATCTAGTTACATTGTGATGAATCGAACACCCATGGAATTCTGGTGTTGATCATGTTTTGCTCTAGGGAGAGGTTTAGTCAACGGATCTGCTACATTCAGGTCCATATGTACTTTACAAATTTCTATGTCTCCATTTTGAACACTTTCACGAATGGAGTTGAAGCGATGCTTGATATGCCTGGTCTTCCTGTGAAACCTGGGCTCCTTGGCAAGGGCAATAGCTCCAGTGTTGTCACAGAAGAGACTCATCGGCCCCGACGCATTGGGTATGACTCCTAGGTCGGTAATGAACTCCTTCACCCAGACTACTTCGTGTGCTGCCTCCGAGGCTGCCATGTACTCCGCTTCACATGTAGATCCCGCCACAACGCTTTGCTTGCAACTGCACCAGCTTACTGCCCCACCATTCAAAATATACACGTATCCGGTTTGTGACTTAGAGTCATCCAGATCTGTGTCGGAGCTAGCATCGACGTAACCCTTTACGACGAGCTCTTCATCACCTCCATAAACGAGAAACATGTCCTTAGTCCTTTTCAGGTACTTCAGGATATTCTTGACCGCTGTCCAGTGTTCCTTGCCGGGATTGCTTTGATACCTTCCTACCAAACTTACGGCAAGGTTTACATCAGGTCTGGTACACAGCATGGCATACATAATAGACCCTATGGCTGAGGCATAGGGGATGACACTCATCTCTTCTATATCATCTGCCGTGGTCGGACATTGAGCTGAGCTCAATTTCACACCTTGCAACACAGGCAAGAACCCCTTCTTAGACTGATCCATATTGAACTTCTTCAATATCTTATCAAGGTATTGTTGGGGAACGTTGTAGAAAACAAAAATTTTCCTACGGTTTCACCAAGATCCATCTATGAGTTCATCTAGCAACGAGTGATCGGATTTCATCTACATACCTTTGTAGATCACGCGCGGAAGCATTCAAAGAACGGGGATGAGGAAGTCGTACTCGACGTGATGCAAATCACCGGAGATCCTAGCACCGAACGGACGGCACCTCCGTGTTCAACACACATACGGTCAGCGTGACGTCTCCTCCTTCTTAATCCAGCAAGGGGGGAGGAGAGGTTGATGAAGATCCAGCAGCACGACGGCGTGGTGGTGGATGCAGTAGTCACTGCAGCAGGGCTTCGCCGTTCTCTACAGAGGACGAGGAGGTCTTGGAGGGGAGAGGGAGGCGCCAGGGGCATGGGTGCGGCTGCCCTCCCTCCCCCCTCTATATATAGGGTCCCTAGGGGGGGCGCCGGCCCTGGAGATCCAATCTCCCAAGGGGGCGGCGGCTAAGGGGGGTGGAGTGCCCCCCAAGGCAAGTGGGGCGCCCCCCACCCTAGGGTTCCCAACCCTAGGCGCAGGGGGAAGGCCCAAGGGGGGGCGCACCAGCCCACTAGGGGCTGGTTCCCCTCCCACTTCAGCCCATGGGGCCCTCTGAGATAGGTGGCCCCACCCGGTGGACCCCCGGGACCCTTCCGGTGGTCCCGGTACAATATCGATGACCCCGAAACTTGTCCCGATGGCCAAAATAGCACTTCCTATATATAATTCTTTACCTCCAGACCATTCCGGAACTCCTCGTGACGTCCAGGATCTCATCCAGGACTCCGAACAACTTTCGGGTTACTGTATATACATATCTCTACAACCCTAGCGTCACCGAACCTTAAGTGTGTAGACCCTACGGGTTCGGGACATGTAGACATGACCGAGATGGCTCTCCGGTCAATAACCAACAGCGGGATCTGGATACCCATGTTGGCTCCCACATGCTCCTCGATGATCTCATCGGATGAACCACGATTTCGAGGATTCAAGCAACCCCGTATACAATTCCCTTTGTCAATCGGTATGTTACTTGCCCGAGATTCGATCGTCGGTATCTCAATACCTCGTTCAATCTCGTTACTGGCAAGTCACTTTACTCATACCGTAATGCATGATCCCGTGACCAGACACTTGGTCACTTTGAGCTCATTGTGATGATGCATTACCGAGTGGGCCCAGAGATACCTCTCCGTCATACGGAGTGACAAATCCCAGTCTTGATCCGTGTCAACCCAACAGACACTTTCAGAGATACCCGTAGTATACCTTTATAGTCACCCAGTTACGTTGTGACGTTTGGTACACCCAGAGCACTCATACGGTATCCGGGAGTTACACGATCTCATGGTCTAAGGAAAAGATACTTGACATTGGAAAAACTCTAGCAAACGAACTATACGATCTTGTGCTATGTTTAGGATTGGGTCTTGTACATCACATCATTCTCCTAATGATGTGATCTCGTTATCAATGACATCCAATGTCCATAGTCAGGAAACCATGACTATCTGTTGATCAACGAGCTAGTCAACTAGAGGCTTACTAGGGACATATTGGTGTCTATGTATTCACACATGTATTACGATTTCCGGATAACACAACTATAGCATGAATAAAAGACAATTATCATGAACAAGGAAATATAATAATAATCCTTTTATTATTGCCTCTAGGGCATATTTCCAACAGTCTCCCACTTGCACTAGAGTCAATAATTTAGTTACATTGTGATGAATCGAACACCCATGGAATTCTGGTGTTGATCATGTTTTGCTCTAGGGAGAGGTTTAGTCAACGGATCTGCTACATTCAGGTCCATATGTACTTTACAAATCTCTATGTCTCCATTTTGAACACTTTCACGAATGGAGTTGAAGCGACGCTTGATATGCCTGGTCTTCCTGTGAAACCTGGGCTCCTTGGGAAGGGCAATAGCTCCAGTGTTGTCACAGAAGAGAGTCATTGGGCCCGACGCATTGGGTATAACTCCTAGGTCAGAAATGAACTCCTTCACCCAGACTGCTTCGTGTGCCGCCTCTGAGGCTGCCATGTACTCCGCTTCACATGTAGATCCCGCCACAATGCTTTTCTTGCAACTGCACCAGCTTACTGCCCCACCATTCAAAATATACACTTATCCGGTTTGTGACTTAGAGTCATCCAGATCTGTGTCGATGCTAGCGTCGACGTAACCCTTTACGACGAGCTCTTCGTCACCTCCATAAACGAGAAACATTTCCTTAGTCCTTTTCAGGTACTTCAGGATATTCTTGACCGCTGTCCAGTGTTCCTTGCCGGGATTACTTTGGTACCTACCTACCAAACTTACGGCAAGGTTTACATCAGGTCTGGTACATAGCATGGCATACATAATAGAACCTATGGCTGAGGCATAGGGGATGACACTCATCTCTTCTATATCTTCTGCCATGGTCGGACATTGAGCTGAGCTCAATTTCATACCTTGCAACACAGGCAAGAACCCCTTCTTAGACTGATCCATATTGAACTTCTTCAATATCTTATCAAGGTATGTGCTTTGTGAAAGACCTATGAGGTGTCTTGATCTATCTCTATAGATCTTGATGCCTAATACATAAGCAGCTTCTCCAAGGTCCTTCATTGAAAAACTCTTATTCAAGTAGGCCTTAATACTGTCCAAAAGTTCTATATCATTTCCCATCAAAAGTATGTCATCTACATATAATATGAGAAATGCTACAAAGCTCCCACTCACTTTCTTGTAAACGCAGGCTTCTCCATAAGTCTGCATAAACCCAAACGCTTTGATCATCTCATCAAAGCGAATGTTCCAACTCCGAGATGCTTGCACCAGCCCATAAATGGATCGCTGGAGCTTGCATACCTTGTTAGCATTCTTAGGGTCGACAAAACCTTCCGGCTGCATCATATATAGTTCTTCCTTAAGATAACCGTTAAGGAATACCGTTTTGACGTCCATTTGCCATATCTCATAATCATAGTATGCGGCAATTGCTAACATGATTCGGACGGACTTCAGCTTTGCAACGGGAGAGAAAGTCTCATTATAGTCAACCCCTTGAACTTGTCGATAACCCTTAGCGACAAGTCAAGCTTTATAGATGGTAACATTACCATCCGCGTCCGTCTTCTTCTTAAAGATCCATTTGTTTTCTATCGCTCGCCGATCATCGGGCAAGTCTGTCAAAGTCCACACTATGTTTTCATACATGGATCCTATCTCGGATTGCATGGCTTCAAGCCATTTGTTGGAATCGAGGCCCGCCATCGCTTCTTCATAGTTCGAAGGTTCACCGTTGTCCAACAACATGATTTCTAAGACAGGGTTGCCGTACCACTCTGGTGCGGAACGTGTCCTTGTGGACCTACGAAGTTCAGTAGCAACTTGATCTAAAGTTTCATGATCATCATCATTAACTTCCTCTCTAGTCGGTGCAGGCACCTCAGGAACATTTTCTTGAGCTGCGCTGCTTACCGGTTCAAGAGGTAATACTTCATCAAGTTCCACTTTCCTCCCACTTATTTCTTTCGAGAGAAACTCTTTCTCTAGAAAGGATCCATTCTTGGCAACAAAGATCTTGCCTTCGGATCTGAGGTAGAAGGTATACCCAATAGTTTCTTTAGGGTATCCTATGAAGACGCATTTTTCCGACTTGGGTTCGAGCTTTTCAGGTTGAAGTTTCTTGACATAAGCATCGCATCCCCAAACTTTTAGAAACGACAGCTTAGGCTTCTTCCCAAACCATAATTCATACGGTGTCGTCTCAACGGATTTCGACGGAGCCCTATTTAAAGTGAATGCGGCAGTCTCTAAAGCATAGCCCCAAAATGATAGCGGTAAATCGGTAAGAGACATCATAGATCGCACCATATCTAATAGAGTGCGATTACGACGTTTGGACACACCATTATGCTGAGGTGTTCCGGGCGGCGTGAGTTGTGAAACTATTCCACATTTTCTTAAGTGTGTACCAAATTCGTGACTCAAGTATTCTCCTCCATGATCTGATCGCAAAAACTTGATTTTTCTGTCATGTTGATTCTCAACCTCACTCTGAAATTCCTTGAACTTTTCAAAGGTTTCAGACTTGTGTTTCATTAAGTAAACATACCCATATCTACTCAAGTCATCAGTGAGGGTGAGAAGATAATGATAGCCACCACGAGCCTCAACACTCATTGGACCGCACACATCAGTATGTATGATTTCCAATAGGTTGGTTGCTCGCTCCATTGTTCCTGAGAACGGAGTCTTGGTCATCTTACCCATGAGGCATGGTTCGCACGTGTCAAATGATTCGTAATCAAGAGACTCTAAAAGTCCATCTGCATGGAGCTTCTTCATGCGTTTGACACCTATGTGACCAAGGCGGCAGTGCCACAAGTATGTGGGACTATCATTATCAACCTTACATCTTTTGGTATTCACACTATGAATATGTGTAGCATTACGCTCGAGATTCATTAAGAATAAACCATTCACCATAGGAGCATGACCATAAAACATATCTCTCATATAAATAGAACAACCATTATTCTCGGATTTAAATGAGTAGCCATCTCGAATTAAACAAGATCCTGATACAATGTTCATGCTCAAAGCTGGTACTAAATAAAAATTATTGAGGTTTAAAACTAATCCCGTGGGTAAATGTAGAGGTATCATGCCGACGGCGATCACATCGACCTTGGAACCATTCCCGACGCGCATCGTCACCTCGTTCTTCGCCAGTCTCCGTTTATTCCGCAGCTCCTGCTTTGAGTTACAAATGTGAGCAACCGCACCGGTATCAAATACCCAGGAGCTACTACGAATACTGGTAAGGTACACATCAATTACATGTATATCACATATACCTTTTGTGTTGCCGGCCTTCTTGTCCGCTAAGTATTTGGGGCAGTTCCGCTTCCAGTGACCACTTCCCTTGCAATAAAAGCACTCAGTTTCGGGCTTGGGTCCATTCTTTGGCTTCTTCCCGGCAGCTTGCTTACCGGGCGCGGCAACTCCCTTGCCGTCCTTCTTGAAGTTCTTTTACCCTTGCCTTTCTTGAACTTGGTGGTTTTATTGACCATCAACACTTGATGTTCCTTTTTGACTTCTGCCTCTGCTGATTTCAGCATTGAAAATACCTCAGGAATGGTCTTTTCCATCCCCTGCATATTGAAGTTCATCACAAAGCTCTTGTAGCTCGGTGGAAGCGACTGAAGGATTTTGTCAATGACCGCGTCATCCGGGAGATTAACTCCCAGCTGAGTTAAGCGGTTATGTAATCCAGACATAGTGAGTATGTGCTCATTGACAGAACTATTTTCCTCCATCTTACAGCTGAAGAACTTGTGGGAGACTTCATATCTCTCGACCCAGGCATGACCTTGAAAAACCATTTTCAGCTCTTCGAACATCTCATATGCTCCGTGTCTCTCAAAACGCTTTTGGAGCCCCGGTTCTAAGCTGTAAAGCATGCCGCACTGAACGAGGGAGTAGTCATCAGCACGTGTCTGCCAAGCGTTCATAACGTCTTGGTTCTGTGGGACGGGTGCGTCACCTAGCGGTGCTTGTAGGACATAATCTTTCTTGGCAGCTATGAGGATGATCCTCAGGTTCCGGACCCAGTCCGTATAATTGCTGCCATCGTCTTTCAGCTTGGTTTTCTCTAGGAACGCGTTGAAGTTGAGGACAACGTGGCCATTTGATCTACAAGACATATTGTAAAGATTTTAGACTAAGTTCATGATAATTAAGTTCATCTAATCAAATTATATAATGAACTCCCACTCAGATAGACATCCCTCCAGTCATCTAAGTATAACATGATCCGAGTTAACTAGGCCGTGTCCGATCATCACGTGAGACGGACTAGTCAACATCGGTGAACATCTTCATGTTGATCGTATCTTCTATACGACTCATGCTCGACCTTTCGGTCTTCTGTGTTCCGAGGCCATGTCTGTACATGCTAGGCTCGTCAAGTCAACCTAAGTGTTTGCATGTGTAAATCTGTCTTACACCCGTTGTATGTGAACGTTGGAATCTATCACACCCGATCATCACGTGGTGCTTCGAAACAACGAACTGTCGCAACGGTGCACAGTTAGGGGAAACACTTTCTTGAAATTATTATGAGGGATCATCTTATTTACTACCGTCGTTCTAAGTAAACAAGATGCAAAAACATGATAAACATCACATGCAATCAAATAATAATAGTGACATGATATGGCCAATATCACATAGCTCCTTTGATCTCCATCTTGGGGCTCCATGATCATCTTGTCACCGGCATGACACCATGATCTCCATCATCATGATCTCCATCATCGTGTCTCCATGAAGTTGCTCGCCAACTATTACTTCTACTACTATGGCTAACACGTTTAGCAATAAAGTAAAGTAATTTACATGGCGTTTCTCAATGACACGCAGGTCATACAAAAAATAAAGACAACTCCTATGGCTCCTGCCGGTTGTCATACTCATCGACATGCAAGTCGTGATTCCTATTACAAGAACATGATCTCATACATCACATATATATCATTCATCATTCATCACAACTTTGGCCATATCACATCACAAAGCACTTGCTGCAAAAACAAGTTAGACGTCCTCTAATTGTTGTTGCAAGTTTTACGTGGCTGCAATAGGGTTCTAGCAAGAACGTTTTCTTACCTACGTAAAAGCCACAACGTGATTTGTCAACTTCTATTTACCCTTCATAAGGACCCTTTTCATCGAATCCGCTCCAACTAAAGTGGGAGAGACAGACACCCGCTAGCCACCTTATGCAACTAGTGCATGTCAGTCGGTGGAACCAGTCTCACGTAAGCGTACGTGTAAGGTCGGTCCGGGCCGCTTCATCCCACAATACCGCTGAAGCAAAATAAGACTAGTAGCGGCAAGAAAGTTGACAACATCTACGCCCACAACAAATTGTGTTCTACTCGTGCAAAGAGAACTACGCATAGACCTAGCTCATGATGCCACTGTTGGGGAACGTTGCAGAAAACAAAAAATTTCCTACGGTTTCACCAAGATCCATCTATGAGTTCATCTAGCAACGAGTGATCGGATTGCATCTACATACCTTTGTAGATCACGCGCGGAAGCGTTCAAAGAACGGGGATGAGGAAGTCGTACTCGACGTGATCCAAATCACCGGAGATCCTAGCGCCGAACGGACGGCACCTCCGCGTTCAACACACGTACGGTCAGTGTGACGTCTCCTCCTTCTTGATCCAGCAAGGGGGAGGAGAGGTTGATGAAGATCCAGCAGCACGACGGCATGGTGGTGGATGCAGTAGTCACCGCAGCAGGGCTTCGCCGTTCTCTACGGAGGAGGAGGAGGTCTTGGAGGGGAGAGGGAGGCGCCAGGGGCATGGGTGCGGCTGCCCTCCCTCCCCCCCTATATATATAGGGTCCCCAGGGGGGGCGCCGGCCCTGGAGATCCAATCTCCCAAGGGGGCGGCGGCCAAGGGGGTGGAGTGCCCCCCAAGGCAAGTGGGGCACCCCCCACCCTAGGGTTCCCAACCCTAGGCGCAGGGGGAAGGCCCAAGGGGGGCGCACCAGCCCACTAGGGGCTGGTTCCCCTCCCACTTCAGCCCATGGGGCCCTCCAGGATAGGTGGCCCTACTCGGTGGACCCCCGGGACCCTTCCGGTGGTCCCGGTACAATACCGGTGACCCCGAAACTTGTCCCAATGGCCGAAATAGCACTTCCTATATATAATTCTTTACTTCCGGACCATTCCGGAACTCCTCGTGACGTCCGGGATCTCATCCGGGACTCCAAACAACTTTCGGGTTACTGTATATACATATCTCTACAACCCTAGCGTCACCGAACCTTAAGTGTGTAGACCCTACGGGTTCGGGAGACATGTAGACATGACCGAGATGGCTCTCCTATCAATAACCAACAGCGGGATCTGGATACCCATGTTGGCTCCCACATGCTCCTCGATGATCTCATCAGATGAACCACGATGTCGAGGATTCAAGTAACCCCGTATACAATTCCCTTTGTCAATCGGTATGTTACTTGCCCGAGATTCGATCGTCGGTATCTCAATACCTCGTTCAATCTCGTTACCGGCAAGTCACTTTACTCGTACCGTAATGCATGATCCCGTGACCAAACACTTGGTCACTTTGAGCTCATTGTGATGATGCATTACCGAGTGGGCCCAGAGATACCTCTCCGTCATACGGAGTGACAAATCCCAGTCTTGATCCGTGTCAACCCAACAGGCACTTTCGGAGATACCCGTAGTATACCTTTATAGTCACCTAGTTACGTTGTGGCGTTTGGTACACCCAAAGCACTCATACGGTATTCGGGAGTTACACGATCTCATGGTCTAAGGAAAAGATACTTGACATTGGAAAAACTCTAGCAAACGAACTATACGATCTTGTGCTATGTTTAGGATTGGGTCTTGTCCATCACATCATTCTCCTAATGATGTGATCTGGTTATCAATGACATCCAAAATTCCATAGTCAGGAAACCATGACTATCTGTTGATCAACGAGCTAGTCAACTAGAGGCTTACTAGGGACATATTGGTGTCTATGTATTCACACATGTATTATGATTTCCGGATAACACAATTATAGCATGAATAAAATACAATTATCATGAACAAGGAAATATAATAATAATCCTTTTATTATAGCCTCTAGGGCATATTTCCAACAGGTATGTGCTTTGTGAAAGACCTATGAGGCGTCTTGATCTATCTCTATAGATCTTGATGCCTAATATATAAGCAACTTCTCCAAGGTCCTTCATTGAAAAACTCTTATTCAATTAGGCCTTAATGCTGTCCAAAAGTTCTATATCATTTCCCATCAAAAGTATGTCATCTACATATAATATGAGAAATGCTACAGAGCTCCCACTCACTTTCTTGTAAACGCAGGCTTCTCCATAAGTCTGCATAAACCCAAACGCTTTGATCATCTCATCAAAGCGAATGTTCCAACTCCGAGATGCTTGCACCAACCCATAAATGGATCGCTGGAGCTTGCATACCTTGTTAGCATTCTTAGGGTCGACAAAACCTTCCGGCTGCATCATATACAGTTCTTCCTTAAGGAAACCATTAAGGAATGCCGTTTTGACGTCCATTTGCCATATCTCATAATCATAGAATGCGGCAATTGCTAACATGATTCGGACGGACTTCAGCTTCGCTACGGGTGAGAAAGTCTCATCGTAGTCAACCCCTTGAACTTGTCGATAACCCTTAGCGACAAGCCGAGCTTTATAGATGGTCATATTACCATCCGCGTCTATCTTCTTCTTAAAGATCCATTTATTTTCTATGGCTCGCCGATCAACGGGAAAGTCAGTCAAAGTCCATACTTCGTTTTCATACATGGATCCTATCTCGGATTTCATGGCTTCCAGCCATTTGTCGGAATCTGGGCCCGCCATCGCTTCTTCATCGTTCGAAGGTTCACCGTTGTCTAAAAACATGATTTCCAAGACAGGGTTACCGTACCACTCTAGTGCGAAACGTGTCCTTGTGGACCTACGAAGTTCAGTAACAACTTGATCTGAAGTTTCATGATCATCATCATCAACTTCCTCTCTAGTCGGTGCAGGCACCTCAGGAACATTTTCTTGAGCTGCGCCACTTACCGGTTCAAGAGGTAATACTTCATCAAGTTCTACCTTCCTCCCACTTATTTCTTTCGAGAGAAACTCTTTCTCTAGAAAGGACCCATTCTTGGCAACAAAGATCTTGCCTTCGGATCTGAGGTAGAAGGTATACCCAATAGTTTCTTTAGGGTATCCTATGAAGACGCATTTTTCCGACTTGGGTTCGAGCTTTTCAGGTTGAAGTTTCTTGACATAAGCATCGCATCCCCAAACTTTTAGAAACGACAGCTTAGGTTTCTTCCCAAACCATAATTCATACGGTGTCGTCTCAACGGATTTCGGCGGAGCCCTATTTAAAGTGAATGCGGCAGTCTCTAAAGCATAGCCCCAAAATGATAGCGGTAAATCGGTAAGAGACATCATAGATCGCACCATATCTAATAGAGTGCGATTACGATGTTCGGACACACCATTACGCTGAGGTGTTCCAGGCAGCATGAGTTGTGAAACTATTCCACATTTTCTTAAGTGTGTGCCAAATTCGTGACTCAAGTATTCTCCCCCACGATCTGATCGCAAGAACTTGATTTTCCTGTCACGTTGATTCTCAACCTCACTCTGAAATTCCTTGAACTTTTCAAAGGTCTCAGACTTGTGTTTCATTAAATAGACATACCCATATCTACTCAAGTCATCAGTGAGGGTGAGAACATAACGATAGCCACCGCGAGTCTCAACACTCATTGGACCGCACACATCAGTATGTATGATTTCCAATAAGTTGGTTGCTCGCTCCATTGTTCCTGAGAACGGAGTCTTGGTCATTTTACCCATGAGGCATGGTTCACACGTGTCAAATGATTCATAATCAAGAGACTCTAAAAGTCCATCTGCATGGAGCTTCTTCATGCGTTTGACACCTATGTGGCCAAGGCGGCAGTGCCACAAGTATGTGGGACTATCATTATCAACCTTACATCTTTTATTCACACTATGAATATGCGTAGCATTACGCTCGAGATTCATTAAGAATAAACCATTCACCATCGGAGCATGATCATAAAACATATATCTCATGTAAATAGAACAACCATTATTCTCGGATTTACATGAGTAGCCATCTCGAATTAAACGAGATCCTGATACAATGTTCATGCTCAAAGCTGGCACTAAATAACAATTATTGAGGTTTAAAACTAATCCCGTAGGTAAATGTAGAGGTAGCATGCCAACGGCGATCACATCAACCTTGGAACCATTCCCGACGCGCATCGTCACCCCGTCCTTCGCCAGTCTCCGCTTATTCCGCAGCTCCTGCTTTGAGTTACAAATGTGAGCAAACGCACCAGTATCAAATACCCAGGAGCTACTATGAGTACTGGTAAGGTACACATCAATTACATGTATATCACATATACCTTTTGTGATGCCGGCCTTCTTGTCCGCTAAGTATTTGGGGCAGTTCCGCTTCCAGTGACCACTTCCCTTGCAATAAAAGCACTCAGTCTCGGGCTTGGGTCCATTCTTTGGCTTCTTCCCGGCAGCTTGCTTACCGGGTGCGGCAACTCCCTTGCCGTCCTTCTTGAAGTTCTTCTTACCCTTGCCTTTCTTGAACTTAGTGGTTTTATTCACCATCAACACTTGATGTTCCTTTTTGACTTCTACCTCTGCTGATTTCAGCATTGAATATACCTCAGGAATGGTCTTTTCCATCCCCTGCATATTGAAGTTCATCACAAAGCTCTTGTAGCTTGGTGGAAGCGACTGAAGGATTCTGTCAATGACCGCGTCATCCGGAAGATTAACTCCCAGCTAAGTCAAGCGGTTATGCAACCCAGACATTGTGAGTATGTGCTCACTGACAGAACTATTTTCCTCCATCTTACAGCTGAAGAACTTGTCGGAGACTTCATATCTCTCGACCCGGGCATGAGCTTGGAAAACCATTTTCAGCTCTTCGAACATCTCATATGCTCCGTGTCGCTCAAAACGCTTTTGGAGCCCCGGTTCTAAGCTGTAAAGCATGCCGCACTGAACGAGGGAGTAATCATCAGCACGTGTCTGCCAAGCGTTCATAACGTCTTGGTTCTGTGGGACGGGTGCGTCACCTAGCGGTGCTTCTAGGACATAATCTTTCTTGGCAGCTATGAGGATGATCCTCAGGTTCCGGACCCAGTCCGTATAGTTGCTGCCATCGTCTTTCAGCTTGGTTTTCTCTAGGAACGCGTTGAAGTTGAGGACAACGTTGGCCATTTGATCTACAAGACATATTGTAAAGATTTTAGACTAAGTTCATGATAATTAAGTTCATCTAATCAAATTATTCAATGAACTCCCACTCAGATAGACATCCCTCCAGTCATCTAAGTATAACATGATCCGAGTTAACTAGGCCGTGTCCGATCATCACGTGAGACGGACTAGTCAACATCGGTGAACATCTTCATGTTGATCGTATCTTCTATACGACTCATGTTCGACCTTTCGGTCTTCTGTGTTCCGAGGCCATGTCTGTACATGCTAGGCTCGTCAAGTCAACCTAAGTGTTTGCATGTGTAAATCTGTCTTACACCCGTTGTATGTGAACGTTGGAATCTATCACACCCGATCATCACGTGGTGCTTCGAAACAACGAACTGTCGCAACGGCGCACAGTTAGGGGGAACACTTTCTTGAAATTATTATGAGGGATCATCTTATTTACTACCGTCGTTCTAAGTAAACAAGATGCAAAAACATGATAAACATCACATGCAATCAAATAATAGTGACATGATATGGCCAATATCATATAGCTCCTTTGATCTCCATCTTGGGGCTCCATGATCATCTTGTCACCGGCATGACACCATGATCTCCATCATCATGATCTCCATCATCGTGTCTCCATGAAGTTGCTCGCCAACTATTACTTCTACTACTATGGCTAACACATTTAGCAATAAAGTAAAGTAATTTACATGGCGTTTCTCAATGACACGCAGGTCATACAAAAATAAAGACAACTCCTATGGCTCCTGCCGGTTGTCATACTCATCGACATGCAAGTCATGATTCCTATTACAAGAACATGATCTCATACATCACATATATATCATTCATCATTCATCACAACTTTGGCCATATCACATCACATGACACTTGCTGCAAAAACAAGTTAGACGTCCTCTAATTGTTGTTGCAAGTTTTACGTGGCTGCAATAGGGTTCTAGCAAGAACGTTTTCTTACCTACGTAAAAGCCACAACGTGATTTGTCAACTTCTATTTACCCTTCATAAGGACCCTTTTCGTCGAATCCGCTCCAACTAAAGTGGGAGAGACAGACACCCGCTAGCCACCTTATGCAACTAGTGCATGTCAGTCGGTGGAACCTATCTCACGTAAGCATACGTGTAAGGTCGGTCCGGGCTGCTTCATCCCACAATACTGGTGAAGCAAAATAAGACTAGTAGCGGCAAGAAATTTGACAACATCTATGCCCACAACAAATTGTGTTCTACTCGTGCAAAGAGAACTACGCATAGACCTAGCTCATGATGCCACTGTTGGGGAACGTTGCAGAAAACAAAAAAAAATTCCTATGTTTCACCAAGATCAATCTATGGAGTCAACTAGCAACGAGAGGAGAGTGCATCTACATACCCTTGTAGATCGCAAGCGAAAGAGTTCAAGAGAACGGAGATGATGGAGTCATACTCGCCGTGATCCAAATCACCGATGACCAAGTGCCGAACGGACGGCATCTCCGTGTTCAACACATGTACGGAGCGGATGACGTCTCCTCCTTCTTGATCCAGCAAGGGGGAAGGAGAGGCTGACGAAGATCCAGCAGCACAACAGCGTGGTGGTGGATGCAGCAATGATCGCAGCAGGGCTTCGCCGAGCTTTTGCAAGAGGGAGAGGTGTAGCAGGGGAGAGGGAGGCGCCAAGACTTGAGGTGCGGCTGCCCCTCCCTCCCCCCTTTATATAGGCCCCCTGGGGGGGCGCCGGCCCTGGAGATGGGATCTCCCAAGGGGGGGCGGCGGCCAAGGGGGTGGAGTGCCCCCCAAGGCAAGTGGAGGCGCCCCCACCCTAGGGTTTCCAACCCTAGGCGCAGGGGGCCCAAGGGGGGGGGCGCACCAGCCCACTATGGGCTGGTTCCCCTCCCCACTTCAGCCCATGGGGCCCTCCGGGATGGGTGGCCCCACCCGGTGGACCCCCGGGACCCATCCGGTGGTCCCGGTACAATACCGGTGACCCCGAACCTTTCCCGATGGCCGAAACTACACTTCCTATATATAATTCTTCACCTCCGGACCATTCCGGAACTCGTCATGACGTCCAGGATCTCATCTGGGACTCCGAACAACTTTCGGATTACTACATACTCATATCTCTACAACCCTAGCATCACCGAACCTTAAGTGTGTAGACCCTACGGGTTCGGGAGACACGTAGACATGACCGAGACGGCTCTCCGGCCAATAACCAACAGCGGGATCTGGATACCCATGTTGGCTCCCACATGATCCTCGATGATCTCATCGGATGAACCACGATGTCGAGGATTCAAGCAACCCCGTATACAATTCCCTTTGTCAATCGGTACGTTACTTGCCCGAGACTCGATCGTCGGTATCCCAATACCTTGTTCAGTCTCGTTACCGGCAAGTCACTTTACTCGTACCGTAATGCATGATCCCGTGATCAACCACTTGATCACTTTGAGCTCATTATGATGATGCATTACCGAGTGGGCCCAGAGATACCTCTCCGTCATACGGAGTGACAAATCCCAGTCTCGATTGGTGCCAACCCAACAGACACTTTCAGAGACACCTGTAATGTACCTTTATAGTCACCCAGTTACGTTGTGACGTTTGGCACACCCAAAGCACTCCTACGGTATCCGGGAGTTGCACAATCTCATGGTCTAAGGAAATGATACTTGACATTCAGAAAAGCTACAGCAAACAAACTACACGATCTTTGAGCTAAGCTTAGGATTGGGTCTTGTCCATCACATCATTCTCCTAATGATGTGATCCCGTTATCAATGACATCCCCATGCCTATAGCCAGGAAACCATGACTATCTGTTGATCAACGAGCTAGTCAACTAGAGGCTCACTAGGGACACATTGTGGTCTATGTATTCACACATGTATTACAATTTCCGGATAATACAATTATAGCATGAATAATAGACAATTATCATGAACAAGGAAATATAATAATCATTTTATTATTGCCTCTAGGGCATATTTCCAACACACCCTTCAAGACCTTGTGAGCCTTGTCAAGTATATCAAACTCCTCTTTGAGTCTAGCAAGATCAACCTCAAGTTCTACCTTCTCGGAGTTTAGCACATGAGAAACAATGAGGACATGATCATAATCTTTCTTTAACTTAGCATGATCAACATTGTGTGACTCCTTAAGAGCCAAACGAAGACCATGCTCTTCCTCAAGAGCATTGGAAAGATCTGAAATCTCATCGGCATAGTCACGACTATGCCTTTACATCTTAGTGATGGTGTCTTTGTGAGCCTCGATCATGTCATTGGCTTCACCAAGTTGTTCCAAGAGAGCAACAACGTGCTTCTTGGATTTTCCCTTAAGTTTGCCCATATAGGCCTCAAACTCATTTGCCTCCACATTAGCTCCCTCAAGTTCATTAATGCTATCCATCGGAGAAGGATGATTAATGATGGTAGTTTTGATGTTGGGGGTTACCTTGTTTGTGGCTTTAGCCATGAGGCACTTGGCGGTGATGCTCTCATTGGGTGAGTCGAAGAGAGACACCCGTGGAGTCTTCGCAATGGCAACGGAGGCCATGGCAACCGACTCATCACCTTCATCATCGTCATCATCCTCATTGAACTCTTCTTGTACCACCAATGCCTTGGGAGGAGTCTTCTTGGTGAAGTTTCTCTTGTTGGGGAACGACTTGGCCTTGTCCTTTCGGATGAGCTTGCCACCATTGTCTTCCCTCTTCTCATACGGGCACTCCGCAACAAAATGACTCACGTTGCCACAATTGTAGCAAGTCCTTACACGTTGCTTGCTCTTCGTGCCACTTGAATTGTTCTTGTTAAAGTTTGGCCTCGAGTTTTTCTTGCTCCAAAATTGCCTTGAAGCGAGTGCCATGTGTTCATGATATGCATACTTTGTATCCTCGGGGTTGCTCTCCTCTTCTTCCTCTTCTTCTTCTTCAACGGAGAGCTTGGCCTTCAATGCAAGGTTGGGCTTCTTTGCCCTTTGAGAACGAAGCACCGCATTGTCGGCGGTCTTGTCCAAAATGTTCATGGCCACAAACTCATCCAACACTTCGCTTGAGGTCAAAGTGTGGAAGTCCGGTCTTTGACGAATGACGGGGGACATGGCCTTGTGGTAGGGAATCATTGCCTTGGGGAATTTGCGCTTGATCCGATTGTCATCCGTGTCCTTGCTCCCGTGATCTTGGAGTGAGACCGCGAGTTTGGTTACTCTCCGATAAAGCTCACGAGGTTCTTCATCTTCTTTCATTGCAAACTCATCGGCCTCATCTTGCACCACTTCATAGTTGGAGCGTTCAATGCTTGCGCTTCCCCGGTAGAGGGAGACAACACAAATCCATGCGTCTTTGGCCAAGGCGAAGGGCCGAAGATGAGGTAGGTCTTCGGGCGGGATTGCATCTTGAATGACGAAGAGAGCATTCTCATTGAATTGATTATCCGCGGCTTCTCGAGGAGTGAAGTTGCTTGGATCATGCAGATAGAAACCTTCTTCAATGATTCTCCAAAGATTAGTGTTCACATGATTTAAATGACGTTTAAAGCAGTAAACCCAAGAATCAAAGTCCTCATTTTTCACAATCTTAAGGGGAGGACCGGCATGATTCAAATGGGTGGAAGGAACCGGTCCACCATAAACAAGTGGTGGTTCCACATGAGCAAAGATGCCGGTGCCATTTTTACCACTAGAAGAAGGAGCCTTTTCACTACTAGCTCCCCCCTTGTCGGAGATAGCATCCGTCACCTTGTCGGTGGGATCACCCACTTTCAACGGTGCGGTGGATAGTTTAAGACCCTCAAGGAATTTAGTAAACATGCTTTCAACCTCGGTCGTCATGGAGGTTTTCAATGTCTCCAAGGCCACATTGAAATCCTCACGAGAGACCGAGGTTCCCCCATCACCCGTAGACGAGGTCGGATTCACATAGGAGTGTTCCTCCACACCGTCTACAGTATCAACCATACTCTTCGGATGGTAAAGTCCTTAATAAAGAGATGAGGCTCTGATACCAATTGAAAGGATCGATATGGTTGACTAGAGGGGGGTGAATAGGCAACTAACACTTTTTAGCTTTTCTTTAACAATTTAAACTTAGCATCAAAGTAGGTTGTCTAGATGTGCAACTAGGTGAGCAACCTATATGATGCAACAAGGATAGGAACACAAGCAAGCAAGTGATATGATACAAATAAGCTTGCACAAGTAAAGGCACGAGATAACCATGAGTGGAGACGGTGGAGACGAGGATGTGTTGCCGAAGTTCCTTCCCTTTGAGAGGAAGTACGTCTCCGTTGGAGCGGTGTGGAGGCACAATGCTCCCCAAGAAGCCACTAGGGCCACCGTATTCTCCTCACGCCCTCACATAATGCGAGATGTCGTGATTCCAGTATTGCTGCCCTTGGAGGCGGTGACCGAACCTTTACAAACAAGGTTGGGGCAATCTCCACAACTCAATTGGAGGCTCCCAACGACACCACGAAGCTTCACCACAATGGACTATGGCTTCTCGGTGTCCTCAACCGTCTAGGATGCTCAAACACCCAAGAGTAACAAGAGCCGCAAGGGATTATGGGGGGAATCAAATTTCTCTTGGTGGAAGTGTGGATCGAGGCCTTCTCAACCACTCCCGAACAAATCAACAAGTTTGATTGGCTCGGGAGTGAGATCGGGCGAAAATGGAGCTTAGAGCAATAATGGAGCTTAGGGTTCGAAGAGATGAGTCAACGGGGAAGAAGGGGACTCCTTATATAGGTAGGACAAAGACCCAACCATTACCCACCAACCAGCCCACGACCAGTGGTACTACCGCGCCAGGCCAGCGGTACTACCACAGGGCTGCGCAGTACTACCGCTTGCTACCAAGCGGTACTACCGCACGGCCATGCGGTACTACCGTACAGGCCTGCGGTACTGCGGCAACCCCAGCGACAGCAAGGTCAGATCTGACGTGCAGGAGCTGAGGGCGGTACTTCCGCGAGCGCGGTACAACCGCGTCTCCATGCGGTACTACCGCAAGGCAGAAAACCCCTAGCCAGGGGGGAGGAAACATCCGTGCCTACTTCCGCAAAGAAACGGAAGAAGCAAAAACCCGACACAGTAGTACTGCCGAGGGGCGGTACTACTGCCTGACAACATAGCACGGTACTACCTCAGAGCGGAAGCGGTACTACCGCGGTAGGTGCGGATGTAAAAAATTACATCCGCCCCTACTACCGCGAAGGAGCGGTACTAGCCTGGTGGGCAGCGGTAGTGCAGCTCCAGGGGAGTGGTACTACCATGGGCACCTGCGATACTACCGCGCCACTGCACGGTACTACCGCTGGTGCCTACGGTACTACCGCTCACTGGGAGCAGTACTACCGCGACCCAACTCAGCAGCCAGAACCAGGGAGACGAGAAAGCGGAGGAAGCTCCAATGGAAAAGGAGGGGACAAGAAGGAGACGTGTACGTGATGATTCCACCCAAACCTTTCCGACGCGGACCCCCTCTTAATAGTACGGCTTTCCTACGACTCAAATCCACCAAAAAGAAACGTAGAAAAGACGTCGTCTTCAACAGTCTTCGAGGGGCACCCAACCGTCTTGTGCCTAGCGATGAAATGTCTGGGATACTCAAGGCACACGATTAGTCCGCAAACGCGTTGTCATCAATCACCAAAACACCTTAGGGATAAATATGCCCTTACAAAATCGTGTTCAAATTTCATCCCAATCAGAGTTACGGATCTCCGGGAATATAATAAACGGTGAAAGGGCACAATCAGAAATGCAGAAACAGAGAGAGATAGAGAGACAGATCCAATCTCGGAGGGGCTCTCGCCCCTCCGCCGCCATGGAGACCATGGACCAGAGGGGAAACCCTTCTCCCATCTAGGGGGAAGGTCAAGGAAGAGGAAGAATAAGGGGGGCTCTCTCCCCCTCTCTCCTGGTGGCGTCGGAACGCCGTCGGGGCCATCATCGCGACAACGATCTACACCAACAACTTCACCACCGTCATCACCAACTCTTCCCCCCTCTATGCAGCGGTGTAACTCGTCTTTTACCCGCTGTAATCTCTAATTAAACATGGTGCTCAGCGCTATATATTATTCCCCAATGATGTATGGATATCCTATGTTGTTTGAGTAGATCTGTTTTGTCCTATGGGTTAATTGATGATCGTGATTGGTTTGAGTTGCATGTTTTATTATTGGTGCCGTCCTATGGCGCTCTCCGTGTTGCGCAAGCATGAGGGATCCCCGCTGTAGGGTTTGCAATATGTTCATGATTTGCTTATGGTGTGTGGCGTGAGTGACAGAAGCACAAACCCGGGTAAGTAGGTTGTTTGAGTATGGGAGTAAAGAGGACTTGATGCCTTATAATGCTATGATTGGGTTTTACCTTAATGATCTTTAGTGGTTGCGGATGCTTGCTAGAGTTCCAATCATAAGTGCATATTATCCAAGAAGAGAAAGTATGTTAGCTTATGCCTCTCCCTCAAATAAAATTGCAATAATGATTACCGATCTAGTTATCGATTGCCTAGGGACAAATAACTTTCCCGTGACAAAAAGCTCTCTACTGAAACAAATTTAGTTGTGTCTTTATCTAAACGGCCCCTAGCTTTTATTTACATGCTCTTTATTATCTTGCAAACCTAGCCTACAGCACCTACAAAGTACTTCTAGTTTCATACTTGTTCTAGGTAAGGCGAACGTTAAGCGTGCGTGGAGTTATATCAGTGGTCGATAGAACTTGAGGGAATATTTGTTCTACCTTTAGCTCCTCGTTGGGATCGACACTCTTACTTATCGAAAGAGGCTACAATTGATCCCCTATACTTGTGGGTTATCATGACCTTTTTCTGACGCTGTTGCCGGGGAGTTATAGCGTGGGGTGAATATTCTCGTGTGTGCTTGTTTGCTTTATCACTAAGTAGTTTTTATTTTGTTCTCTTGTTTTCTATCTTTAGTTATGGGTAGTAAATGCAAAATACCAAAAAAATTAGTGGTACCTACTGAACCAATGGTTGAAGAACCACTAAATCTATCACATTACTGAAGCTTTTTACTTGGATCATCCTCGATCCCTATGTGCTCGGGATGAAACCCCAACTAGCTTAGTTGAGGGCAAATCTTTAGATGAGCATGCTTGTTATGTGCGACATGACATATCTGAAAAGGGAAACTTTTACTGGATCAAATTCACCGTTTGCAGTGCTATGCTTAGAATTTACGTGAAATATATGATTGTATTTGTTGTTCTAAAGACCCTAAGAAACACCTTTCTTACCAATGTGAGTTTAGTGATAATAGAATCGTATCTTCATATACTAAGGGTGTTTATAATTACTATGATATTCAACAAATTGAAGAATTTGTTGCTTTTAGGGGTACTTGTGAAATTGCTTCTTTTATTGAAGAGTGTGATACTACTCTCTACAAATCTGAAAATTTGGCCATACTTAAATATTGCTATGATAATTATGCTTCTAATCCCTATATTAAACCATATATTGAGGACTCCTCCGCTGTCCAAGAAGAGACTAATATTTTGCACGAGTCTAGGGAAAAAGAAATTAATGACATTGTGAGCTCATTGGATGAAAAAGATGAGGAGGAGAGCGAAGAACAAAAGGAGAAAGAGCGGATTGATCACCCGTTCCCACCATCTAATGAGAGTAACTCTTTATCCCATACATTGTTTAATTTCCATTCAAATTTACCGAAGGGTGAATGCTATGATGATTGTTATGACCCCGTTGATTCTTTTGAAATATCCCTTTTTGATGATGCTTGCTATGCTTGTGGCCAAGATGCCAATATGAATTATGCTTATGGAGATGAACTTGCTATAGTTCCTTATGTTAAACATGAAATTGTTGCTATTGCACCCACACATGATATTCCTATTATCTTTTTGAATTCTCCCGACTACACTATATCGGAGAAGTTTGCCCTTATTAAGGATTATATTGATGGGTTGTGTTTTACTGCTACACATGATGATTTTGATAGATATAATATGCATGTGCTTTCTGCTCCTACTTGCAATTATTATGAGAGAGGAACTACATCTCCGCCTCTTCATGTTTCCAATATGATAAAATTGCAAGAAACTGTTTATACTATGCATTGGCCTTTACTATGTGTGCATGAATTGTTCTTTTATGACATGCTGATGCATAGGAAGAGAGTTAGACTTCGTCATTGGTTGATATATGTTGCTTTGTGCTCACTACTAAATGCCAAATCATTGTTAATTAAAATTGGCTTTGATATACCTTGGGATCCGGGTGGATCCATTACTTGAGCACTATATGTCTAGCTTAATGGATTTAAAGAAAGTGCTGCCAGGGAGACAACCCGGAAGTTTTAGAGAGCCATTTATTTCTGTTGTGTTCTTTTATAAAGTTTAAAAATAAAAATAATGTGCCAAGATATGCCTTTAGGATGTTTACATTGCTTGTTGGTTTGTGCGGTGCAAAACAGAAACTTTGTCTGTAGTGCACGATTTTATATTTTTTACTGGAAAGTCAAACGGTTCTGAAACTTTTTGCACTGTCTTTCTATAATTTTTTTTTATTTTTCCTAATTTGTTCAGAAGTTTTGGACTACCAGAAGTATGGTGAATGTTCAGATTACTATAGACTGTCCTGTTTTAGACAGATTCCGTTTTTTGATGCATAGTTTGCTTGTTTTGATGAAACTATATATTTCTATCAGTGGATTAAGCCATGGAAAAGTTATATTACAGTAGCTACAATTCAAAAACAAAATATGAATTGGTTTGCAACAGTACTTAGAGTAGTGATTTGATTTATTATACCAACGGATCTTACCGAGCTTTCTGTTGAGTTTTATGTGGATGAAGTGTTCGAAGATCGAGGATGTGTCGATGTGAGGAGAAGGAGGAGAGACAAGAGCTCAAGATTGGGGATTCCCAAGGCACCCCAAGTAAATATTCAAGGAGACTCAAGCAACTAAGCTTGGGGATGCCCCGGAAGGCATCCCATCTTTCTTCAACAAGTATCGGTATGTTTTCGGATTCGTTTCGTTCATGCGATATGTGCAAATCTTGGAGCGTCTTTTGCATTTAGTTTTCACTTTTTTATGCACCATGCTGGTATAAGATAGTCCATGGTTGATTTATAGAATGCACATTGCACTTCACTTATATCTTTTGAGTATGGCTTTATAGAACGCTTCACGTGCTTCACTTATATCATTTGAAGTTTGGGTTGCCTGTTTCTCTTCACATAGAAAGCCGCCATTTGTAGAATGCTCTTTTGCTTCACTTATATTTGTTAGAGCATGGGCATATCTTTTGAAGAAGGAATTAAAACTCTCTTGCTTCACTTCTATCTGTTTAGAGAGATGACAGAAACTGGTCATTCACATGGTTAGTCATAAAATCGTACATAAAACTTGTAGATCACTGAATATGATATGTTTGATTCCTTGCAATAGTTTTGCGATATAAAGATGGTGATATTAGAGTCATGCTAGTGGGTAGTTGTGGATTGCATAAATACTTGTGTTGAAGTTTGTGATTCCCGTAGCTTGCACGGATGGTGAACCGTTATGTCGGGGGTTTGGTATGACATATGCCAAAGGATGGCTTATCATGGTAGGGGTGAGTAGAACGTCGCCGGTGCCTGGAAACGGGATGAGGCAAAGACATGCACACCGGCGAATCTTACCCAGCTTCAGGGCTCTCCGAAGAGATAATACCCCTACTGCTGCTCTGCGGGGTCTCCGCATGATCACTATGGCAAAGTGTTTACACGGTTGCTCCTTGAGCTGTTTCTAGGAGGTAGGAGAGGGCAAGGCTAGCTCTCTCCCTTCTATACGATCTGGTCTAGAGCTAATGGGTTCCAACCCTTTGCATGGGTGCCCTGGGGGGTTTATATAGGCCTACCCCCTAGGGGTACAATGGTATCTTGCTGGACGCGGGCCCAGCCGTCAGTGCCTCTGGCCTCTGTCTTCTCTGCCGACCGCTGGGGCCCGCGACTGGCGGGCCCCGCCGACTGGCCTGGTACGGAGCCGACAGGCTGCGTCCGCCGCGGGCGGGTCTTACCGGTTGCTGATTACTGTAGCCGTGCTTCTGATGACGCGGGCTTGATCATGAGGTCGTGGCAACAGCCCCGCCGCCCGGCGGGTGATCACTGTCGCCACTCCCCATCACATCTTGATTAATGGCGCGTGGGCCCCGAGGGAGGGCTCGGCCGACTCCCTCGGGCCGACTCCCGACGGGTCCGACTGGTGGTCCTCTTGCCGTCTCCTGGGGTCTCACTGACTGGTGGAGCCCGCTGCCTCTAGGCTGTACAGACAAGCCGTCGTGGGTGCAGGATTCAGCCCTGTGGTGCTGATGTCAGGGCCGACATGGCTACAGTGCCACGCCGCACGGAGATCTTCCGGGGTACGGCGTGCTGTGGCCACGCCTGCCCTTGGTAAGGGGCAGGAACGAGCTTCATTGTTGCCACTCCCTACCCCGTCCCACTTGATGGGATCGTGAGGGGTGTTGGAGTCGCAGGCCAACTCCCCAAGGCCGGCTTCTCTGGAAGTCGCTAGTCAGGAATCGGCTTTCCCTGAAGTCGTCCCTGGGACTCGGCCCTGGGTGGTCAGTCGGTCGTCTTGCCGTTGACGTCCTGAAGGCGGCTCTTCGTCCTGGGGTCTTGAGGGGCGTAGCCTGTCCCGATGTCTTGAAAGGTTCTGGGGCTCGGATTGGCCTACCCGTGGCCCATTACTCTGACAGTAGTCCCCGAAGCTGGTGAGGCACCGCGGACGATCGGCCGAGAAGCCTCAACAGTTTCTCTTTTTGGGTGCTCAACACATGGTCCTTGATTGACTTCTGCCGGGCCGACTAGGCGGAGTCAGACTCGCTCGATTCGGACTCACTCAATTCCGACTCGCACAATTCTGACTCGCACAATATTTCGAACGTCGCGGCGGGATCCAAGTGGCGTGCTAGCTAAGCCTCCTGGCCATCGCCCGTTCTAGGCCTATCACGTGATGGCACGTGGCTGGGCCGTCCTGCCAGCCTACGCGTGCGATGGGATAGGCCCATAGGTGGGGCCCGCCACTACCGCGGCTCGGCGCCCGAGAGGATTCGCTGCGGCCCCGGCGGATGGTTGGGATTCCCGTGGAGTTACTGCGCACAGTAACTTTATCGTGGATCGTGGGGGTCGTGGGGCCGTGGGCGCAGTAAATCCCCACGACCGCCCCCTCGGCTTCGCAGCCCACAGGGCTATAAGTAGGGGGAAGACGGGGGCACGCGCGCCCTCCTTCCCACCACTCTTCGTTCTCTCCCTTCTCACTGCTCCTCGCTCTCCTCCTTCTTCTTCTTCGCTCCGCCGCGCGCCCAAGCTTCGGCGAACGCCGCGGCGATCAGCTCGCGATGAGTTCTTCCTCTGCCGCCGCGCCTCCCCCGGTGCGCTCCGGCACCTGGGACGGCTCCGAAGTTCATGAAGACCACATCGAGTTCCTCCGCCGGACTCGTCGGCTCCCCGGCGAGGATCGCGTGCAGGTGCGTCTTGCGCCGAAGGGGGACATTTCCCCCGCGCCGCAGGAGGGCGAGCGGGTTATCTTCCGCTCGCATTGCCTGCGCGGGTTGGGGCTGCCGGCGAGCAGTTTCTTCCGATCCTTCCTGGAGTTCTACGGCCTCCAGCCGCACCACCTCACCCCAACGCAGTGGTGCTGCTGTCCGCCTTCGTGGCCTTGTGAGAAGGCTTCCTCGGAGTCCTCCCCACCCTCGAGCTCTAGGGGGAGTTCTTCTTCTCCAAGCTCGGCACCCAGGCTACGGGCGTGCCGGCTTAGTGCGGCGCTTTTCATCGTTGTGCGAAGGTCGGGGGCCGACAATCCCTTCCCCTCCATCTCGTTGATAAAGTCGGTGAAGATGTGGCAGAGATCCTACTTCTACGTCAGGAACGCCTCCGCGAGGGGGGACTGGGTCAACCTGCTGGCTTTCGAAGCCGGCCCGCCGGCTGGGCGACTGCCCAACTGGTCGTACCGGGCCAAGTCGCTGACGCCTGCGGGAGCCGGCGCCATCACGCGACTCCGAGTGCTGACGCAGTCGGAGGGTTTGACTGGTCCAGACCTGCTGGCCGCCTTCGCGGCGCGCTGAGTTCTCCCACTCCAAGGCCGCCCCCACATGATATGCCAGATGAGCGGGCACCGTGACCTGAGTCGGATGTGCACCAAGGACATGCCTCACGAGGAGGTGGCCTTCATGGTGAACTACCTCTCGGACAGCAAGCTCCTGGAGGATTGGCGGTTCGGCAAGGAGCCGTACTCCCGCGCCAACCCCCCGCCCATGGTGAGTTGCCTTTCCTTTCTTTCTTTGGATTGTCTTCTTTCTTGCCGAGTTTTGTTTTGACCAGTCGGCTTTGGCCAGAATCCCCTCCTCCACCCACCAGCCGGCACCTCTGGGCCGGCCCGCAGGTTCCTCGCCGACCGGGCGGAGAGCGACGTCGATGACCCCGATCTGGGGGCGGCGGCTCTGGAGGACGACACCGAGGGAGGAGGAGGAACGGCAGGCGACTTCAGGCCTTCGTCCACTTTCGCCGACTGGCCTGATGACGATGCCGAGGGGGAAGTCGCCCCCGCCATCGGCCAGGAGCCAGCCAGCCTGGCGCGGGCTCTCCTGCCGCGTCGGGTGCTCCAGGCGGCGGGAAGAAGCGCAGGGCCGTGCCGACCTTGTTCGGCAGTCGGCCGAAGAAACCCAAGGGTTCGGCTGCGGCGACCCGGCGGGACGAGGCGGCCGCGAAGGCTATCCGCTTCTGTAAGGAAGTGAAGAAGCCGCCATTGGTCTCCGCGTGAGTACTCTGTCTTAATGCTTTGTTCTTTCTTTGTGACTTTGTCTCAGTCTCTGTTTGCCCCTCTTGCTTCAGGGCTCCCCTCTCTCTTGATAGGGTCACCGCCGCCTCCGTCATGGGGTCAGCGGAGACGTCCGCCACCACTCGGCGGATTGACCCCACTGCTGACCTCCGGGAGGCGACGGAGCGGAATGCGCAGGAGAAGCGCAACGAAGAAGAGGCCCTTCGCCTGGAGAAGGCGGAGGCCGACAGGGCGGAGGCCCCCGCCAAGAAAAAACTGGCGGAGGCCGAAGCCGCCGCCGCGACGAAGCGGCAGGCTGAGGAAACCGCACGCCGCCAATCGGCGGTGTTCATCACCCTGTTGAACTCTGCGCCGCCGCCTCCGGAGCTCACGGGGCAGACTGGAGAAGCCGGCGGGGAGAACCCCGTCGTGGAGAGGGAGGGCAGCGACCCCTCTACGCCGGATGTGAATGTTCCGCCGCCGCCTCCGCCGCCGTCTGAAGGTGCGCAGGGCGAGCAGCCGGCGGACCCTCCGGTGCTGCCGACTGAAGACGAAGCTATGGCGAGGCTACTCCTCCAAGTCGGCTCGCCAACGCACTGCTGTCTGGAGAAGGAGACTTCGGCACCCCGCCCCTGGAAGCCGGCACCGCTAGCTCGGCGATCCCAGACGCCGAAGCAACAAGCGCCGCACCCATTGGGTGGGTGCAAGGAGGCGGCACAGGGCCGCTGAACCAGGCGCTCCTGGACGTCCAGGCGAAGCTTCGTACTGAGGGAGACGCTCTCCAGAGTTGCACCAAGGCATTCCTAGCGTCGCGGGTAGCCGTCCGGGTATGTTTTTTCCTTTGGTCTTGTTTTCTTGTTCCTCTCTATGGGGGCGTGCCAGCGCACCCACTGGGTGTAGTCCCCGAGTTTCGGGCTGGCTGCTGAGCAGGCGGCCTGGAACTCCAATTGATGAAGTCTGGGTATTCACTTTTTGTCTGAAATGCTTGACACAGGATTACCACAACCTCCGCATCACTGCCTTCAACCATAACATTGAAGAGCTGGGCAAGCGGACCGCCGATTTGTCGGAGAGCCGGAGTAAGTCTTTTTCCTTCTTTACGGGGGCGCGCTGGCGCACCCGCGGGCTATAGTCCCCGAGATTCGGGCCGACTGCTGAGCAGTCGGGCCAGATCTCCCCGGCGACCTTCTTTACTGATGACTTGACGCCTTCTTTCTTCCTTCTTTTCAGGGGCCAACGCTGCTCTTCAACAGCAGCTGAGCGACGCCACCTCCACTTTGCGCGCCAAAGAGGAGGAGTGCAGCAAGCTCGCCCCGGAGCGCGACCTGCTGGCCACTCAATTGGCAGAGCAGAAGGAGTTGCTTGTGAAGACGCAGAGGGAGGCGGAGGAGACGGAAACCGCCCTCCTGGCCGAGTTCGCAAGCGAGCGCTCCTCCTGGTCTGACAAGGAGGCGATGCTGGCCTCCGGCTTCCATGAGATTGAAGACATCATTGATGGTGAGTTTCTTTACTTTCTTTCTTCGAGCTGCCGATTTAAGTCGTGCCGACTCCCGGTTTTTGACTTGCTTCTTTGTTTCTTCCTGTCTTTGCAGACTTCTTTCCTGGGCACTCGCAGGCCGCCGTCCAAGCCATCGAGGCTGACCGAGAAGGTCGGAGGGAGGAGGGAGCAGAGATTGCCGCCGACGCCCCCCGAACTCTTGACGAGCACATCCTGAGCATCGAGGCTCGCCTTCGCCCAGCTCACCGGATGCTGCGCCGGCTTCAGCGTGTTGGTGCCCAGGCGATTGCCGCCATGTGGCCGGACATGCAGGCTCCGCGCACCCCTAGCCTGACAGCCGACTGGCTAGAGGTCGCGGCTGGTCGTCTTGAGGCCTGGAAGGGTTCTTCGGCCTGAGCTGGAGCGCGCCGGGCCTTGGAGTTCGTCAAGGCATGGTATCCGAGGCTGGATCTAGACCGGCTTGCCACGCTTCGGTCGGAGGCCCAGCCGGAGCTGGCAGCTGCGGAAGACGCCCTCGTCAAGCATGCTACGGCGATCGCCGAGTACACCAACACTAGCATCTTCGTCCCCGAGCGGTCTGAAGACGGCGAGGAGGTACCGCCAGAGTGGTTTAGGATGAACCCATACTACGGCGAGGACTCGGTGGAGGTGATTGGCTCCAGTGTCGAGGAGGAAGGCGAGGCGGAGGACGGAGGCGAGACGGAGGCACCAGAAGACGGAGCAGACGGCCAGCCTCAGCTCGACCGCGCCTCCAGCAACGAGCCGCGTGCGACCGACCAGACTGCCGTCGGAGGCGATCAAGCCGAGACTAGCCAGCCGGCCGCCCCGACGCCTGACGCTGCCGCCTCCTTCGATCCTCTGAATCCGTCTGATGCTTCCTAAGCTGCCGCTTTATCTTTATTTTATCTGCTTTAGTAGTCTTTGAAGAACTTGTTAATTCGCACAATTCCACCCGCGGGGTGTATTTTGAACCTCCGCTCGAAAATTCGGCCAAGGGCCTATGTTATGTAAATATATTTATCCGAGCTCTATCTTTTCTTGCTCATTGCTCTTTTGGCTTTTTTCCTTTGCCGCTTTCTCTTAGTTGCCTGCCTTGCCAATTGGACAGCCGCTCTGCGGACTGTCACTGGATCAAGTGCTTGGCTACTTTGGGAAAGCAAGTACTTAGCCATTTTTAAGAGTTTTTGAGCAAGTTGAATAGAAGGCGGCAATCCGACTATTCGAGAGTCGGTTTGCGAGAAAACGTCTTGAGCTATGTTTTATGCTTTGATTCCTTAACCATTTTTCATGCGAACGCCCTTTCTACCTTACCTCTGCCCACCATACAGTCGCTCTGCAAGCTGCGGCTTCTGACAGAGGACGGTTTAGGTGTTACACACTACTTGTCCGGCTGCAGGAAGCATTTAATAGTGCAAGGCGGCAAGTCCCCGGGCCGAATTGTCGAGCCCGATGCCAAGCGGCATGACAAAGAGTAACATACTTGTAGGCATAATTTTTATCATACAGACAAAAGAGGGCAGTCCCCGAGCTCGTCTCGGGGGGCCCGAAGTCTTGGTACTTTAATACAAAAGGTAGCGTGGTACATATTGCATCAACTATAAAATCTTCGGAGGAGATTTGCATTCCATGGCCGCTCTGTCTCCTTGCCGGAGTCATCCCTCTTGCGTGCTCGGGGCTTCTGAGCGTCAATCAGGTAGTAGGAGTCGTTGCCCAGTACTTTGCTGATGATGAAAGGGCCTTCCCAAGGCGCCGACAGCTTGTGCTGGCCGGCTGTTCGCTGGATCAGCCGGAGCACAAGGTCGCCTTCTTGGAAAGATCTTGGCCTGACCTTCCTGTTGTGGTATCGGCGCAGGCTCTGCTGGTAGATGCTGGACCGGCTGAGTGCCAACAGCCGGCCATCTTCCAGCAGGCCGACGCCGTCTTGTTGTGCTTCTTCTGCTTCCTCCTTGGTGTACATGGTGACTCGTGGGGAATCGAACTCTATGTCCGTTGGGATGACGGCTTCGGCACCATAGACGAGGAAGAAAGGCGTGAAGCCGGTTGACTTGTTTGGAGTCGTGCGCAGACTCCAGAGGACGGCTGGTAGCTCATCGAGCCAGCAGCCAGCCGAGCGCTCCAGAGGCTCGATCAGCCGGGGCTTGATGCCGGACAGGATGAGGCCGTTTGCTCGCTCCACCTGGCCGTTTGACTGTGGATGGGCGACGGACGCTAGGTCCAGTCGGATGCCCTGTGTTGCGCAGAAACGGGCCAAGGCGCCTTTGGCGAAATTTGTGCCGTTGTCGGTGATGATGCTGTGTGGTATGCCGTACCGAATTGTGATATCGGCGATGAAAGTCACGGCAGTTGGACCGTTTAGCTTCTTGATTGGCTTCGCTTCTATCCACTTGGTGAACTTGTCCACTGCGACAAGTAAGTGAGTTAAGCCACCTCGTGCTGTCTTGAATGGTCCCACCATGTCTAGACCCCAAACTGCGAAAGGCCAGGCAATGGGGATGGTCTTGAGTGCAGAAGCTGGCTGGTGCGGCTTGGAGCTGAACTTCTGGCACCCTTTGCATTTTTGGACCAACTCCTTGGCCTCTTCCAAGGCAGTTGGCCAGAAGAAACCGTGTCGAAAGGCTTTGGCGACGAGTGCTCTTGAAGCCGCATGGTGGCCGCACTCGCCTTGATGGATGTCTTTGAGAATCGCTTGGCCTTGCTCTGGCTCTACGCAGCGCTGGTAGACACCAGTGACGCTGCGCCTGACCAGCTCTCTGTTGACTATGGTGTAGGCTGCCGCCCGGCGTTGTATTTGCCGAGCTGAGGTCTCATCAGTCGGCAGCTCTTTGTTCACCAGGAATTTGAGGATGGGCTGGGCCCATGAGGGTGCTGCTATTTCTTCGACTGCCAGAACTGCGACTTGGACGAGGGCGGTTGGGCTGGGAGGCGGCGGGTTGGAGTCAACAACCGCTTGCTGGGTTAATGAAGTCCCCAGGCCGACTGGCGCGGCCCTTGGGCCGAGTTCTGGAGTCTTCGAGTCCGCCGACCGCAGTCCCCGGGCCGGGTTCGACTGTGGCGGCTTTGGAGTCATCCGCCAAAATCCCCGTACCGACTGCCGGAGCTCTGGAGTTGGATCCGACATCTTCGGGAGGAGCCGGCACAAAAATGGAGTCTGATTCTGGTGAAGGCTTGACAGACGGCTTGAGGAGGCGTTGAAGGGCGACGCCAGATGGTATTGCTTGGCGGGTAGAGCCGATTCGTGCCAAGGCATCTGCTTGGTCGTTGTCGTTTCTTGGCACATGGAGGAACTCGCACCCTTCGAAATACCCGCTGAGTTGCTGTACGAGGAAACGGTAACTCGCCATGTTTGCATCTTTCGCGTCCCAGTCGCCAGATGATTGCTGGACCACTAAGTCCGAGTCGCCATAACACAAGATCCGGCGGATGCCAAGTTCTTTGGCAAGCCGGAGCCCGTGAATGAGCGCCTCGTACTCGGCGACGTTGTTGGAGGCGGCAAAATGGATTTGTAGTGCGTATTTGAGCTTGTCGCCTTTAGGAGAGGTGAGGACGACGCCGGCTCCCAAGCCGGTGCGCATCTTGGAGCCGTCGAAATGCATCCGCCAATGGGTGGAGTCAGGCGCTGGAGGTAGGTACTGGGTCTCGGCCCAGTCGACGAGGAAGTCGGCCAGTGCTTGTGACTTGATAGCGGTGCGGGGCTGGTAGTGGATGGTGTAAGGAGCCAGCTCTATGGCCCACTTGGCCACTCGGCCAGAAGCATCTCGGCTACCAATGATCTCGGCAAGTGGGGCCGTGCAGACCACCGTGATTGGATGCTCTTGAAAGTAAGGCTTCAATTTCTTGGCAGCAAAGTGTACGCCATAGCACATCTTCTGGTAGTGGGGGTAGTTCTGCTTGGAGGTCGACAGTACCTCGCTCAGGTAATATACCGGTCTCTGGATAGGTAGCGCCTTGCCTTCCTCCTTGCGTTCCACTACAATGACCGTGCTGACTACCCGGCTGGTGGCGGCGATGTACAGGAGCATAGGTTCCTTGGGAGTCGGAGCCGCCAGGACGGGTGGAGTAGTCAGCATCTTCTTCAACTGGTGAAAAGCTTCGTCCGCCTTATGGTTCCACTCGAAAAAAGTGGTCTTCTTCATGAGTTGGTATAAGGGGAGAGCTTTCTCGCCCAGCCGACTGATGAATCGGCTGATGGACGCCAAGCAGCCGGTGAACTTCTGCACATCCAGCAGTCGGCTGGGTACCTCCATTCTCTCAATGGCCTTGATCTTTACTGGGTTGCATTCTATGCCGCGTTCAGAGACCAGGAAGCCAAGGAGCTGGCCGGCTGGTACTCCGAAGACACACTTCTCGGGGTTGAGCTTGATCTGGAATCGGCGCAGGTTCTCAAAAGTCTCCTTGAGGTCTTCCAGCAGTGTTCCACGCTTTTCCGTCTTCACCACCACGTCGTCCACGTAGACGTGGGCGTTCCTGCCGAGCTGCTTGAGGAGGCACTTCTGCATGCAACGCTGAAAGGTGGCGCCGGCATTCCTTAAGCCGAACGTCATGGTGAGGTAGCAGAAGGCTCCAAACGGCGTGATGAAGGCGGTCTTCAGTCTGTCAGCCGGGTTCAGCTTGATCTGGTGATATCCTGAGTATGCATCCAAAAAACTCAACAGCTCGCATCCGGCTGTGGAGTCTATCACCTGATCGATTCTTGGTAGAGCAAATGGGTCCTTGGGGCAGGCCTTGTTGAGGCTCGTGTAGTCAATACACATTCGCCACTGCTTGTTCTTCTTCAGTACCAGGACCGGATTTGCTAGCCATTCTGGAAAGAACACTTCCATAATGAAGCCGGCTGCTAGGAGTCGGGCTATCTCTTCTCCGACAACTCTTCTCTTCTCTTCTGATAGGCGGCGCAGGGGCTGCCTGACCGGCTTTGCATCAGATCGGACATGTAACTTGTGCTCGGCGAATTCCGTCGGTACACCTGGCATGTCTTTGGGGGACCATGCGAAGATGTCCCGATTCTCACGGAGGAAATCGACGAGCTCGCCTTCCTATTTGCTGTCGAGGTTTGCACCTACGACGGCGTACCTCTCTGGGTGCTCCGGATCCAAGGGTATCTTCTTTGTCTCTTTGGCCGGCTTGAACGAACCCTCAGCCTCCGACTCTTTTGGGTTGGGCGATACCTCAGGCTGCTTGCCGGCCATCGCCACAACTCGCTCAAGGAGCCGCTTCTCGGCCGCGATTACCAGGGACTCGGCCAGCCGACTGCTCTCAGCCGCGCAAGCAGACGACTTCCGGTAGTCGCCAGCCACAGTCAGAATTCCCCTGGAACTGGGCATCTTCATCTTGAGGTAGGCGTAGTGGGGGACCGCCATGAACTTGGCCAAGGAGGGTCGGCCAAGTAGCGCATGGTATGGGCTCTCAAGGTCCACCACCACAAACCAAACAGACTCTCTGCGGAAGTGATCTTTGTCTCCAAAGAGGACGTCCATCAGGATCTTGCCGATTGGTGAGCAGGAAAGCCCAGGAACAATGCCGTGGAACACAGTTCGGCTGTTCTGAAGCTGTCTTTGCTTGATTCCTAACTTCTCCATGGTGTCCTTGTACAGGATATTGATGCTGCTGCCTCCGTCTATCAGAACTCGCGAGAAACGCGCGGCTCGTCTGTCCGTAGCAAAGGTGGCGTCCAGGACCAAGGCATAGGAGCCCAGACTCGGCATCACTTCTGGGTGGTCAGCCCTGCTCCAGCTGATGGGCTTCTCGGACCAGTGCATGAACTCTGGCGTCTCCGATGCTACGCATTCACCTCTTGTCGCTGCAGCCGCCTGCTGCGTCGATCATCAGCCACACTGGTGAACACCACGTAGGCTCCGTGCTCTTCAGGGTATTCGTCTTGTACTGCGCCGACTGGCCTGACAGCCGGCTGCTGGGGCGGAGGCGGAGGCGGCTGCCCAGCAGGCGGGGGAGGCAGGAGGCCGTCTCCCTTAGCGATCCTGGTGAGCCAGTGGCACTTCCGGGTGGTGTGATTCGACGGCTTCGCGCCGCTATGGAACTTGCAAGGTCCATCCAGGGTCTGCTCATAGGAGAAGGCCGGCAACCAGTTTGGCTTGCCGCCTTTCTGTCGCTTGGGCGGAGGCTGCTCATCTGGCTGCTGGGCTTCAACGGTCGCGACCTGCCGGCTGCTGGAAGCCGGCTGCGGGGCCTTGCGCTTGTGGTCGCCCTGCTGTTGTCGCCGGCTGGCGTCTGCCGCCGGAGTTCTTGGAGCTTGAGGGGCCACTTTGCCAGTTGTGCTGATTTGAATCTCCGCCTTCATGGAGGAGTCGGCCGTGGCGTACTTGTCCGCTATGATCAGCAGCTCGTCGAGGGTTTCTGGCTCGTCGCAGAGGAGCTTGTGCTTGAGGAGGGTGCCTTCTCTGCACCCGGCTGTGAAGTACTCGATGGCCTGCACCTCGTGCACGCCCTCACAGGAGTTCCGAAGCTCGGCCCAACGCGTGAGGTAATCGCGAGTCGACTCGTCGGGGCCTTGCACGCACAAGGAGAGCTGACGAGGCTTGGGAGGACGCTTGTACGTGCTGGTGAAGTTGCGGACGAACGCTTCGGTGAAGTCGACCCAGCTGTTGATGCTGCGGGGCTTTAGGCTGTTCAGCCATGTCCGGGCCGTGCCCTGGAGCATGAGCGGAACGTACTTTACGGCGACACGCTTGTTGCCGTTTGCTATGCTGACAGCCGTGGAGTAGTCGACTAGCCAGTCTTCCGGCTTCACGGAGCCGGTATACTTGGGCGTGTCTCTTGGGAGCGTGAACCCTCTGGGAAAGGGCTCGTCTCGAATGCGGGGCCCGAAACAAGGCGGACCCAGCTCGTCTTCTTCTTCCAGCGCCAGGGATCGGTGAAGTCGGTCGATCCGGTGGCGGGCGTCATTCTCTCCAACTCCCTCTCGGCGGCCAAGGCGGTCGCCGAGAGTCGGATGGTCAACAGGCGGCGGGGAGACTCGCCTCTCCTTGCGGGGAGGGGGAGGCGGACAGTCGTCCCGTCGTTCCACTGCTCTCGGGCGGCCGTCTTGGTCGCGCTCTATGGTAATGCGAGTCCGACTGTGGCTGACAGCCGGCTCCTTGTCTCTTCTTCCTCGGGCGCCGCCAGTCGGCGTCCGAGACGTCGCGCCTTGATCTCGGTGAAGGTCGTCGTTTGGCCGCTGCGGCGCCTCCGTGCGGCAGCCAGCCTCGTTCTACGCGGCGGCCGCGTCGAGGAGCCGCTGGACTCGCTCCATCATGAGGCGGCGTTCTTCGCCCTCGAAATTGTCCAGCTCATCCGCCGCTGCCTGGGCGGCTCGGATGTTCTCCGCTGGTGTAGCGTACACAGGGCGGCTTGCCCCAAACAGGTTGGCGATGGCTACGCCACGCTGCTGGACCGCGCCAAGGCGGCTGGGCCCCGCCGGGGCCGGCGAGCCGCCGACGGCGCGATCCATCTCCCGCTGGTAGGCTTCTGACAAGCGCCTCATGCTGGCCAGCTTCTTCGTGCCTTCAACGAGCTGAAGGCGGCGCGCCTCCAACGTCTCTGCATCAGCATCTTCCGGAATGGGCGTAGTTAGGTCTTGCAGCGCCGCGCCGAGTGAGTCGTGCGCTCCTCCGCCGGGGAGCTCGTCATGACTGATGACTAGCACCTCGGTGACGGTGCTTCCGTTGCTCTCCGCGCGAGGGAGAGGTTCGTCGTAGACCACCACATTGGTGGGGAACGCGTCGAGCGACGCGGTGTCGGAGTCGACCAGCATCGGGTCGGTGGAGCCTACAGACTCCAAGTCTACGGCAGGCTCGCCGGAAACGTGGAGTTGATCGAGGAGGCCCGCGAGGAGGCTCTCGGGGCCGCCCGTGCCTGCGTTGGATGCAGGTTCGTCGGAGAGGCGGACCTCGCCGACAAGTTCGGCCAGGCAGCTGGCTGCGCAGGCGATCTCAACGCCGCTTAGCGCGTCGGCGCAAACTCCGTCTGGCGTGCCTGGCTGGCTGCGCTCGCCAGGGAGAAAAAGGGTTCCCGTCCAGAACAGGTCTCCGGACGGCGGTGCACCAGGCCCCACGGTGGGCGCCAAATGTCGGGGGTTTGGTGCGACATATGCCAAAGGATGGCTTATCATGGTGGGGCGAGTAGAACGTCGCCGGTGCCTGGAAACGGGATGAGGCGAAGGCATGCACGCCGGCGAATCTTACCCAGCTTCAGGGCTCTCCGGGGAGATAATACCCCTACTGCTGCTCTGCGGGGTCTCCGCATGATCACTATGGCAAAGTGTTTACACGGTTGCTCCTTGAGCTGTTTCTGGAGGTAGGAGAGGGCAAGGCTAGCTCTCTCCCTTCTATATGATCTGGTCTAGAGCTAATGGGTTCCAACCCTTTGCATGGGTGCCCTGGGGGTTTATATAGGCCTACCCCCAGGGGTACAATGGTAATCCGGCTGGACGCGGGCCCAGCCGTCAGTGCCTCTGGCCTCCGTCTTCTCTGCCGACCGCTGGGGCCCGCCGACTGGCGGGCCCCGCCGACTGGCCTGGTACGGAGCCGACAGGCCGCGTCCGCCGCGGGCGGGTCTTGCCGGCTGCTGATTACTGTAGCCGTGCTTCTGATGACGCGGGCTTGATCATGAGGTCGTGGCAACAGCCCCGCCGCTCGGCGGGCGATCACTGTCGCCACTCCCCATCACATCTTGATTAATGGCGCGTGGGACCGGGGGAGGGCTCGGCCGACTCCCCCGGGCCGACTCCCGACGGGTCAGACTGGTGGTCCTCTTGCCGTCTCCTGGGGTCTCACTGACTGGTGGAGCCTGCTGCCTCTAGGCCGTAAAGACAAGCCGTCGTGGGTGCAGGATTCGGCCCTGTGGTGCTGATGTCAGGGCCGGCATGGCTACAGTGCCACGCCGCACGGAGATCTTCCGGGGTACGGCGTGCTATGGCCACGTCTGCCCTTGGTAAGGGGCAGGAGCGGGCTTCATTGTTGCCACTCCCCTGCCCCGTCCCACTTGATGGGATCGTGAGGGGTGTTGGAGTCGCAGGCCGACTCCCCAAGGCCGGCTTCTCTGGAAGTCGCTAGTCAGGAGTCGGCTTTCCCTGAAGTCGTCGTTGGGACTCGGCCGTGGGTGGTCAGACGGCCGTCTTGCCGTTGACGTCCTGAAGGCGGCTCTTCGTCTTGGGGTCTTGAGGGGCGCAGCCTGTCCCGATGTCTTGAAAGGTTCTGGGGCTCGGGTTGGCCTACCCGTGGCCCATTACTCCGACACGTTATGTGATGAAGTCGGAGCATGATTTATTTATTGATTGTCTTCCTTATGAGTGGTGGTCGGGGACGAGCGATGGTCTTTTCCTACCAATCTATCCCCCTAGGAGCATGCGTGTAGTACTTTATTTCGATAGCTAATAGACTTTTGCAATAAGTATGTGAGTTCTTTATGACTAATGTCGAGTCCATGGATTATACACGCTCTCACCCTTCCATCATTGCTAGCCTCTTCGGTACCGCGCATTGCCCTTTCTCACCCCGAGAGTTGGTGCAAACTTCACCGGTGCATCCAAACCCCGTGATACGATATGCTCTATCACACATAAGCCTCCTTTTATCTTCCTCAAAACAGCCACCATACCTACCTATTATGGCATTTTCATAGCCATTCCGAGATATATTGTCATGCAACTTCCATCATCATCATATACATGACTTGAGCTTTCATTGTCATATTGCTTTGAATGACCGTAAGATAGCTAGCATGATATTTGTGGCAAAGCCACCATTCATAATTCTTTCATACATGTCACTCATGCATCATTGCACATCCCGATACACCGCCGGAGGCATTCACATAGAGTCATATTTTGTTCTAAGTATTGAGTTGTAAGTAAATAAAAAGTGTGATGATCATCATTTTAGAGCATTGTCCCAAGTGAGGAAAGGATGATGGAGACTATGATTCCCCCACAAGTCGGGATGAGACTCCGGACTAAAAAAAGAGGCCATAAAAAATAGAAAAGTCCCAAATAAAAAATGAGAGAAAAAGAGAGAAGGGACAATGCTACTATCCTTTTACCACACTTGTGCTTCAAAGTAGCACCATGATCTTAATAATAGAGAGTCTCCTATGTTATCACTTTCATATACTAGTGGGAATTTTTCATTATAGAACTTGGTTTGCATATTCCAATGATGGGCTTCCTCAAAATGCCCTAGGTCTTCGTGAGCAAGCGAGTTGGATGCACACCCACTTAATTTCTTTTGTTGAGCTTTCATATATTTATAGCTCTAGTGCATCCGTTGCATGGCAATCCCTACTCGCTCACATTGATATCTATTAATAGGCATCTCCATAGCCCGTTGATACGCCTAGTTGATGTGAGACTATCTTCTCCCTTGGTGTGTTCTTCACAACCACCATTCTATTCCACATATAGTGCTATGTCCATGGCTCACGCTCATGTATTGCGTGAAGATTGAAAAAGTTTGAGAACACCAAAAGTATGAAACAATTGCTTGGCTTGTCATCGGGGTTGTGCATGATTTAAATACTTTGTGTGGTGAAGATAGAGCATAGCCAGACTATATGATTTTGTAGGGATAACTTTCTTTGGCCATGTTATTTTGAAGAGACATAATTGCTTAGTTAGTATGCTTGAAGTATTATTATTTCTATGTCAATATTGAACTTCTGTCTTGAATCTTTCGGGTCCGAATATTCATACCACAATTAAGAGAATTACACTGATCAGGATTATGCTAGGTAGCATTCCACATCAAAAATTATCTTTTTTATCATTTACATACTCGAGGACGAGCAGGGATTAAGCTTGGGGATGTTGATACGTCTCTGTCGTATCTATAATTTTTGATTGTTCCATGCCAATATTATACAACTTTCATATACTTTTGGCAACTTTTTATACTATTTTTGGGACTAACATATTGATCCAGTGCCCAGTGCCAGTTCCTGCTTGTTTGATGTTTTTTGTTTCGCAGAAAATCCATATCAAACGGAGTCCAAATGGGATAAAAACTTATGGAGAGTTTTTTGGAATATATGTGAATTTTGGGAAGTGGAATCAACGCAA